>NW_020955498.1:1257831-1262348 GCF_003031625.1 Empidonax traillii
GATGTATGTGTTATTTCATATTTGTTTTCAATAGAAGAGACCTCATCTCACTGCTCTGGTTTGACCACACTGGAGCTGTCATGTCACTTTGAAAAATTTAATTCCCTGCTTCGCTCTCTCTGCTTCATATAAATTTGGCATCTTTTCCATTCTGCAAAGTATGATGACATCCAAGGCAGGAGAAAGATTACAATAAAGCTTGGCTAAGCCAGTGGCTTAGAAACTAGGCCAATGACAGCAGGAAGAGATTTTGTTTAAGTATAAACCCAGAACATGAATTTGCCAACTGAAAATACTGTCATATAAAAGCAGCTTAAGTGATGCAAGAGCACAAAAATTTTAACAAACCACATAAAATATCAGTAATTCGCAGTTGTCTCTGTATTTTGATAGGCAAACATTATAAGTCCAGGCATAAAATATTTAGTTCTCACTCACGGTGTACAAGTCACAAGACAACACCAGTGGAACTTGTACAACATGTAAACTGGTAGTCAGGAGTCAGCAACGAGCAAGAAGGAGTTTATAGTAATATAAGCAAAAGAAAAAAATAGATTCCAGAAGCAAAACATCCCTACTCTGATAATCAAACGCAAAGTCGAGGATCTGTGAGATACCTAAGGAAGGATGTTGAAATTACATCAGCTTCCTTAATGTGAAGCCTCTTTTCTTCCAGACAGCTGCCAGCTAAGCAACCCAGTCCCTTCAGGCCCCTGGCTCTTGATTTCTGAAGCACTACATTTGTACTGTCTCCTGCTGCCTCTAAATATCAGCCCTCTGAATGCCTTTCACCATATGTAAAGAATCGGGGACTTTATTTGGACTAGCACGCTACCTGTGGAAAAGCTGTAGTCACAAATCCCTTTTCCAGCCTCAGACACTCTACTGACACTGGCTGACGTTTTAATGGAGCCCAGGGAACAGTTGCCTTCACACCAGGTGAGGTAGTGGTCCTGCAGGGAGCTCACCCCTCTGCAAAGCCAGGGAACATAGAATTAACTGAAAGGTAAGACCATGCTCCCTTTTAATGAATTCCTCTTCAAACAGCAGGAGAGCCTAATATTATCTAGGAAAAATACGAAAAATTCAGTCCATTTGTCACCACCTGAAAGTGAGAAAATCCTCCAATGTTCTGGACACCCATTGTCCCATGCAGAAATTCTCTTGACATCCGTCAGGCTCTCACTGCTGTGGAACCATAGAATGACCAGGGTTGGAAGTGACTCTAAGATCATTGAGTCCAACTGGTATCCAACACCATCATGTTTACCACTAACTCATATCCCCAAGTACCACATCTACGTATCTTTTGAACACTTCCAGGGATGGTGATTCCACCACTGCTGTGGGCAAAGCAGAACACGTGAAGTGCCACCTCCGTTGCTAAGACATTTGCTCTTTGTTTGTTCATTTCAAAACAAACAAACAAATCAGCATCAGGCTTCTGTAGCCAAACACAACCTCAGACTGACGGTCATCTTGCGTCTCTCGCCTGCGAGGGGAGGCGGGGAGGAGGGGCCGGCCCCCGGCGGGCGTGGGTCGAGGCGGGGCCGGGGCAGATCCGCTCCTTATAGCGCCCACGGGCAGCCTTGGGCACGCACCGGCAGGTTGACGGACAAACATCCGCGGTGACCATGGCGATTCCCTGCGTGGAGCTGAGCAACAAGATGAAGATACCCGCTCTGGGACTGGGCACTTGGCAGGTACCGTGGCGGGCGGGCGGTAGGGAGGGAGGAAGGACTGTGGTCCGGCGGGCTCTGCGAAGATGAGAAATAAATTTAAAAAAAAAGAAGAACTGAGATTAAAAGCGGACCTGCCGCGGTGCGCCGGGGGGGCTCCCGTGGGATGCGTGTGCCCTCGTGGGGGCCGTGGGGTCGGTCTCGCCGCCCGCTTGGAGTGCCCGATCGCGGCCGCTTGTGTAACCGGGCGGGCGGCCAGGGCGGGGGGGCCGCGGGGGCGGGGGGAGAGGCCGCGGGAAGTAAAAGGCAAAGAAAATAAGGAGAGGGAAAAAAAAAAAAAAGAATTATGGGCTAAAGAAGGTGGAAGGAGACACAAAAAATAGGAGATGCAAAAGAAACCGGCAAAATAGACTCAGCGGTAGCGGCTCGCAGCCCCCGATGGGGTAGCGGTCCCGGGGGGGGGACCGTGGTCACGGAACCGCAGCGTGGGGAAGATTTGGGGAGGGTGAAGTGGCGAAACTTCTTGGGCAACACTGAGAGCAAACAAGGGGAAATGACAGAGCCAAAACGTCTTGCAGAAACAAATTTCTTTCTATACTTTTTCCCTGCAAAAAAATACTGTTAGCCAGGAAACTCAGTTGGAACTCAGTTAAAATGGAGGTGATGAGGAAACTCCAGGAGCAGCTGGAAGGGGGAACTTTGTGGAGCTGTCACAGCAGTGAGCACTGGCTGGAGAACATGGAAGAGCTCATGTTTGGCTTGTGTTTGATTTTAGGCTCCTCCAGGAAAGGTGGAAGAGGTGGTGAAGGTTGCTATCGATGCTGGCTATCGCCACTTTGACTGTGCCTATTTCTATCAGAATGAAAATGAAATAGGGAATGCAGTCCAGCAGAAGATCAAAGAGGGGGTAGTGAAACGGGAAGATCTCTTCATTGTCACTAAGGTACAAGGATGCAAGATTATTTGGGCATTTAAATTTTCTCGCAGAGAAACCCTTGCTTGTCTTTTTGTGTGTTATAATTATTTGCAATTTGTACTCAGCTCTATCAGGAACCATTGATAACTTGGAATAGATAGCATGGCTGTTACTGAACTAATAATTTCCTTGCATTGATTATACTGAAAGTTCATTTGTACACACCTAAGAAAGATCAGGAAAAAAAGGTAAGGCTGTTGTCTGGATTCTTCAGTGCTATGCAAGACATTTGAAAACCTTGTCATATACAAATCATAAGCCTGAAAGGGAATAGAAATTAAAGTATGGAAGTTCAGTCTGAAGCATTTGATATGTATTTTCTTTGTTCCTTTTTCTCATCCACTTGTCTCAGAAATGCTCCTTACCAAAAAGAACACTTCAGCTAATAAACTTATGACTTGGGGTTTTCACCAGCAAAGCCAGAAGACTTTAGGATAACTAAACTTTTCCATATTAAGCTTTGTTTTTGTTAAAGAACATGGTTTAATTTAATAATACTTGCAAGTTCTTCTATGTAAACAACATGAATTTTGATTTCAAAAAAATTGATAACTGTTCTCACTATGGATAGTTAAAAGGGACAGAAGGAATAAGCTGCTCAATGCTCAAAACTTACACTGAAATAATAATTTTAACACACTTTGCTGTGTCAGATACACTTGCCAGAGTGTTACATTTATTTCTGAAAATCTCTTTTCATAAGTGAGAATACTGACTCCACTTTCATGACTGCTGGCTTTGTGGCATGTTTGTCCTACCTTTAGAGTAAAATGCTGACATTCTCGTCCTCAGGATGCACTGGGGAGGGAGTTGTCATCCCAGACCACCAGTGGAGAAACGTTTGTCCCCTGGTCTGGGCTGCAGGAGCTGTAAAGTCACAGTCAGGCTTGGTTTCTTTCCGCAGTTGTGGAACACATTTCATGAGAAGCCCTTGGTTAAAGTAGCTTGCAAGAAGAGCCTTGCTGCACTGCAACTGGACTACCTTGACCTCTACCTGATGCACTTCCCTACGGGATTCAAGGTAGTCCTGTCCTACATCCCTTTTCTCCTTATCTGTCTAGAAGCATGGTACATTCTTCATTATGCAACTGGGATATGCTGTGGTTTGTTTGGCTCTGCCCTGAATCTGGTGGTAGCAAGTGTTTGGTCACTAAGTAGTGATATGTTTTAGCACATGGCTTTTTCATACTTGTTGGAACAAGATACTCATAGGTATGACCATTGCTAACGTGCCTGCTGGGTCTTCAGGGAAGCTATAATCAACATGGGATGGTGCAGTTTGGGACTGGAACAGCATGAACATCTCAAGTTTTGGAGATGTTGGCTTAGTCTGGAGTAATCAGCAGTGAAAAATGAAGCATAGCGCAGAAAAAATGTGCCCCCCCCATCTATGTAAAATAAATAAAAAAATTAGGAAAGAGGTGGTGGGGGGGCATCTGTTCCTTTTCCTCTAGGTCTTCCTAAGCTACATAATTGCTATTAATCCCCATACTCCTTGCATGCAGGGCGTGATTTAGAAAAATATGGCCCTCATCCAAAAGGGACTACTAATGAATGTGCACTACTTTTAGTTACACAATATGTTTAAATAAGCTGCTAACTTGCCGCCTGTAAATGTAGTCCAAAGTGCTAGTTCACAGTAGGAAATTCAACTCTTAAAAAAAGTCTGTGTGTTTTCTGCCTTGAAATAACAGGCTGGTGAAGAGCTGCAACCTCTGGATGACAAGGGTATGGTTATCCCCAGTGATACAGATTTTCTCGACACATGGGAGGTAAGTTAATATTTGCTCTTCAGAGCAGGTATCAACACTAAAGCTGGAGCAGAGATATGTGTGCACAGTGAAATTAAGGGATATGTTTGG
>NW_020955498.1:1262369-1266888 GCF_003031625.1 Empidonax traillii
GATGTATGTGTTATTTCATATTTGTTTTCAATAGAAGAGACCTCATCTCACTGCTCTGGTTTGACCACACTGGAGTTGTCATGTCACTTTGAAAAATTTAATTCCCTGCTTCTCTCTCTCTGCTTCATATAAATTTGGCATCTTTTCCATTCTGCAAAGTATGATGACATCCAAGGCAGGAGAAAGATTACAATAAAGCTTGGCTAAGCCAGTGGCTTAGAAACGAGGCCAATGACAGCAGGAAGAGATTTTGTTTAAGTATAAACCCAGAACATGAATTTGTCAACTGAAAATACTGTCATATAAAAGCAGCTTAAGTGATGCAAGAGCACAAAAATTTTAACAAACCACATAAAATATCAGTAATTCGCAGTTGTCTCTGTATTTTGATAGGCAAACATTATAAGTCCAGGCATAAAATATTTAGTTCTCACTCACAGTGCACAAGTCACAAGACAACACCAGCGGAACTTGTACAACATGTAAACTGGTAGTCAGGAGTCAGCAATGAGCAAGAAGGAGTTTATAGTAATATAAGCAAAAGAAAAAAAGAGATTCCAGAAGCAAAACATCCCTACTCTGATAATCAAACGCAAAGTCGAGGATCTGTGAGATACCTAAGGAAGGGTGTTGAAATTACATCAGCTTCCTTAATGTGAAGCCTTTTTTCTTCCAGACAGCTGCCAGCTAAGCAATCCAGTCCCTTCAGGCCCCTGGCTCTTGATTTCTGAAGCACTACATTTGTACTGTCTCCTGCTGCCTCTAAATATCAGCCCTCTGAATGCCTTTCACCATATGTAAAGAATCGGGGACTTTATTTGGACTAGCACGCTACCTGTGGAAAAGCTGTAGTCACAAATCCCTTTTCCAGCCTCAGACACTCTACTGACACTGGCTGACGTTTTAATGGAGCCCAGGGAACAGTTGCCTTCACACCAGGTGAGGCAATGGTCCCGCAGGGAGCTCACCCCTCTGCAAAGCCAGGGAACATAGAATTAACTGAAAGGTAAGACCATGCTCCCTTTTAATGAATTCCTCTTCAAACAGCAGGAGAACCTAATATTATCTAGGAAAAATATGAAAAATTCAGTCCATTTGTCACCACCTGAAAGTGAGAAAATCCGCCAATGTTCTGGACACCCATTGTCCCATGCAGAAATTCTCTTGACATCCGTCAGGCTCTCACTGCTGTGGAACCATAGAATGACCAGGGTTGGAAGTGACTCTAAGATCATTGAGTCCAACTGGTATCCAACACCACCATGTTTACCACTAACTCATATCCCCAAGTACCACATCTACGTATCTTTTGAACACTTCCAGGGATGGTGATTCCACCACTGCTGTGGGCAAAGCAGAACACGTGAAGTGCCACCTCCGTTGCTAAGACATTTGCTCTTTGTTTGTTCATTTCAAAACAAACAAACAAATCAGCATCAGGCTTCTGTAGCCAAACACAGCCTCAGACTGACGGTCATCTTGCGTCTCTCGCCTGCGAGGGGAGGCGGGGAGGAGGGGCCGGCCCCCGGCGGGCGTGGGTCGAGGCGGGGCCGGGGCAGATCCGCTCCTTATAGCGCCCACGGGCAGCCTTGGGCACGCACCGGCAGATTGACGGACAAACATCCGCGGTGACCATGGCGATTCCCTGCGTGGAGCTGAGCAACAAGATGAAGATACCCGCTCTGGGACTGGGCACTTGGCAGGTACCGTGGCGGGCGGGCGGGCGGGAGGGAGGAAGACTGTGGTCCGGCGGGCTCTGCGAAGATGAGAAATAAATTTAAAAAAAAAGAAGAACCGAGATTAAAAGCGGACCTGCCGCGGTGCGCCGAGGGGGGGTCCCGTGGGATACGTGTGCCCTCGTGGGGGCCGTGGGGTCGGTCTCGCCGCCCGCTTGGAGTGCCCGATCGCGGCCGCTTGTGTAACCGGGCGGGCGGCCAGGGCGGGGGGGGCCGCGGGGGCGGGGGGAGAGGCCGCGGGAAGTAAAAGGCAAAGAAAATAAGGAGAGAAAAAAAAAAAAGAATTATGGGCTAAAGAAGGTGGAAGGAGACACAAAAAATAGGAGATGCAAAAGAAACCGGCGAAATAGACTCAGCGGTAGCGGCTCGCAGCCCCCGATGGGGTAGCGGCCCCGGGGGGGGGGGACCCTGGTCACGGAACCGCAGCGTGGGGAAGATTTGGGGAGGGTGAAGTGGCGAAACTTCTTGGGCAACACTGAGAGCAAACAAGGGGAAATGACAGAGCCAAAACGTCTTGCAGAAACAAATTTCTTTCTATACTTTTTCCCTGCAAAAAAATACTGTTAGCCAGGAAACTCAGTTGGAACTCAGTTAAAATGGAGGTGATGAGGAAACTCCAGGAGCAGCTGGAAAGGGGAACTTTGTGGAGCTGTCACAGCAGTGAGCACTGGCGGGAGAACATGGAAGAGCTCATGTTTGGCTTGTGTTTGATTTTAGGCTCCTCCAGGAAAGGTGGAAGAGGTGGTGAAGGTTGCTATCGATGCTGGCTATCGCCACTTTGACTGTGCCTATTTCTATCAGAATGAAAATGAAATAGGGAATGCAGTCCAGCAGAAGATCAAAGAGGGGGTAGTGAAACGGGAAGATCTCTTCATTGTCACTAAGGTACAAGGATGCAAGATTATTTGGGCATTTAAATTTTCTTGCAGAGAAACCCTTGCTTGTCTTTTTGTGTGTTATAATTATTTGCAATTTGTACTCAGCTCTATCAGGAACCATTGATAACTTGGAATAGATAGCATGGCTGTTACTGAACTAATAATTTCCTTGCATTGATTATACTGAAAGTTCATTTGTACACACCTAAGAAAGATCAGGAAAAAAAGGTAAGGCCGTTGTCTGGATTCTTCAGTGCTATGCAAGACATTTGAAAACCTTGTCATATACAAATCATAAGCCTAAAAGGGAATAGAAATTAAAGTATGGAAGTTCAGTCTGAAGCATTTTATATGTATTTTCTTTGTTCCTTTATCTCATCCACTTGTCTCAGAAATGCTCCTTACCAAAAAGAATACTTCAGCTAATAAACTCATGACTTGAGGTTTTCACCATCAAAGCCAGAAGACTTTAGGATAACTAAACTTTTCCATATTAAGCTTTGTTTTTGTTAAAGAACATGGTTTAATTTAATAATACTTGCAAGTTCTTCTATGTAAACAACATGAATTTTGATTTCAAAAAAAATTGATGACTGTTCTCACTATGGATAGTTAAAAGGGACAGAAGGAATAAGCTGCTCAATACTCAAAACTTACACTGAAATAATAATTTTAACACATTTTGATGTGTTAGATACACCTACCAGAGTGTTACATTTATTTCTGAAAATCTCTTTTCATAAGTGAGAATACTGACTCCACTTTCATGACTGCTGGCTTTGTGGCATGTTTGTCCTACTTTTAGAGTTAAAATGCTGACATTCTCGTCTTCGGGATGTACTGGGGAGGGAGTTGTCATCCCAGACCACCAGTGGAGAAACTTTTGTCCCCTGGTCTGGACTGCAGGAGCTGTAAAGTCACAGTCAGGCTTGGTTTCTTTCCGCAGTTGTGGAACACGTTTCATGAGAAGCCCTTGGTTAAAGTAGCTTGCAAGAAGAGCCTTGCTGCACTGCAACTGGACTACCTTGACCTCTACCTGATGCACTTCCCTACGGGATTCAAGGTAGTCCTGTCCTACATCCCTTTTCTCCTTATCTGTCTAGAAGCATGGTGCATTCTTCATTATGCAACTGGGATATGCTGTGGTTTGTTTGGCTCTGCCCTGAATCTGGTGGTAGCAAGTGTTTGGTCACTAAGTAGTGATATGTTTTAGCACATGGCTTTTCATACTTGTTGGAACAAGATAGTCATAGGTATGACCATTGCTAATGTGCCTGCTGGGTCTTCAGGGAAGCTATAATCAACATGGGATGGTGCAGTTTGGGACTGGAACAGCATGAACATCTCAAGTTTTGGAGATGTTGGCTTAGTCTGGAGTAATCAGCAGTGAAAAATGAAGCATAGCGCAGAAAAAATGTGCCCCCCCCCGATCTATGTAAAATAAATAAAAAAATTAGGAAAGAGGTGGTGGTGGGGCATCTGTTCCTTTTCCTCTAGATCTTCCTAAGCTACATAATTGCTATTAATCCCCATACTCCTTGCATGCAGGGCGTGATTTAGAAAAATATGGCCCTCATCCAAAAGGGACTACTAATGAATGTGCACTACTTTTAGTTACACAATATGTTTAAATAAGCTGCTAACTTGCCGCCTGTAAATGTAGTCCAAAGTGCTAGTTCACAGTGGGAAATTCAACTCTTAAAAAAAGTCTGTGTATTTTCTGCCTTGAAATAACAGGCTGGTGAAGAGCTGCAACCTCTGGATGACAAGGGTATGGTTATCCCCAGTGATACAGATTTTCTCGACACATGGGAGGTAAGTTAATATTTGCTCTTCAGAGCAGGTATCAACACTAAAGCTGGAGCAGAGATATGTGTGCACAGTGAAATTAAGGGATATGTTTGG
>NW_020955498.1:1267240-1297897 GCF_003031625.1 Empidonax traillii
CTCTTAAAAAAAGTCTGTGTATTTTCTGCCTTGAAATAACAGGCTGGTGAAGAGCTGCAACCTCTGGATGACAAGGGTATGGTTATCCCCAGTGATACAGATTTTCTCGACACATGGGAGGTAAGTTAATATTTGCTCTTCAGAGCAGGTATCAACACTAAAGCTGGAGCAGAGATATGTGTGCACAGTGAAATTAAGGGATATGTTTGGGTATGGAGGATAGCCACACAAAACTGTATTTTGACCAAATAGATTCTGCTGTCTCTGGATTTGGGGAGCAAGAAGGAGATGTCTTTATTAAGGCTAAAGAGAAGAAAGCTATCAGCACTGTAGGTGTGGCCACTAAAATAATATTTGAATACACGCAATGGTAGAACCAACTTGTAGGTGAATCCAGGTGTGACTGTTAACTTACTGTGTGTTTTATACAGATAGAAATTTTTTTATTATTAATTGAGAGACTGTTATCTAATCTAATGTGAGTTGTTTGTTCATTTGTCACTAGCTTGAGGGAAATAAAATAATGTCGTTTGCCAGTAATATCACCACCTCATGCACATTCATTGGTTGTCCTTACTTATTAGGCCATGGAAGAACTGGTGGACTGTGGTCTGGTAAAAGCCATCGGTGTCTCCAACTTTAACCATGAGCAGATCGAAAGAATTTTGAACAAGCCAGGACTGAAATACAAGCCTGTAATGAACCAGGTGAGATTAATTCCTTGAAGTATAGAATAATTGAATAATTGGAAGGATTGGAAGGTACCATGTGGTTTCAACCCTCCTACCAAGGATAGGGAACCTTCCACTTAGCAGTATTCCTAAATATGTTTACAGTGTATGTGTGTTTGTAGATAGATAGATATTTAGAGTATTCCTAAATTCCTATATATAAATATAATATTCCTATATATAAATACAATATGCATTTCCTGTATGTAAAATATATTATATATATATAATATAGAATTTGTATCATATATATTTATTATAGAAATTCCTATAATATATATTTAGAGCATTCCTAGATATATTTATGCTACACTTCAGCTCTAAAAATGGCTTCTGCCATGCCATTTAAATAGTTTTGATGCCATGGAAAGATCTCACAGAGCATAGGTATCTCCTGGTTGTCTGAAAGATCCTACCCGTGCTATGCAAGGCTTCACTATAGTGTCAGTCTTGATGGTTTTTAGCTGATAGAGATCTCAACAGAAGAATTTTTTGTTTGCTTGTGTGTATATAACGCTGTGGAGATTTCAGAGCAATATCTCCCAAAACTATGGATTACGCATATCACAGTAATACGAAACAGATGGGAATATTTCAGTTTTAGACAGTGCAAAACAGTGAAAATGTCCATTAGCTTGTGTGGGACCCTGCAATTTCCTGCTACATGTCCTATTTCAGACTCCGAAGTATCTGTGGGACTTGCATGTCACAGCCCAAATTGCCACAGGTCCATTTTTTCCAGCAAACCCCCCCCACTGCGAGTTTCATTTCTGCACCGGCATGGGAATGTACAGGGATGAATCATGTCACGACTTCATCACAGAAAGGAGGGTTGAAGTACACAATTACATACAAATTCTCACCACATACCTCATGTATGTAATCACAGGACAGCAGTGGCATAGGAACCTCCTGACTTTCTTCCATACCAACTTCTTTGCACTCAGCTGGGGGTGCTGAATGCCCATCTCTGCCAGCTGGGGAATAACCAGGGAAATCCCCACACCAGATCCTGTGTTGCGCAGTGCTGTAATGCTGGGCTTGGGTCTAATGTTTGGACTGGCTAGGCTGAGTATCCAAGGGGGATATAGGGCTTGGAAAGATTTTACTGAGAGTTATGAAGGTCAGGGGGGTGAACCCAATTACCTCACCCCTCTTTCTCACCCCTACCCCCTGCCTCCATTAAAAGCTGAACCTACTTTAGCAGTTTAAAGAACTCTGGGCTTTACCTCCAATTTGCTTCTGCATGGCTCATGCTACACACTGCTGTTACAGTAGTTGCCTAATCTAGCTCAGGTGTAAATAAACTGCTGTACCCGTGTTCCTTGTCACCACGCCTGGTAACTAAGCTATAGCATTTAGAAACAGCTGGGTATGTGCACAGTGCCATGTAAAACAGCACAGACGTAGCCCTGTGGTCATACTATGGCTTGTGGCAAGTTGAGCAGCATCCGTGTGTAGCTCCTGTTCTTTTCAGTTGAAGGATGTCTTTCCCAAATGGCTGGTTGCAACTTGCTTTCCCAGGTTAGCTCAAATCTTCTGCAGGTATCAGGGTAGACTGCTTGAGGCAAGGAGACATTGGTTGACTGAGCAGAAAATAAATTTCAGGTCTTCTGAGCTGCCCCTCTGAAGATGCAATATGACTCTGCAGTAGTCCAGAAAGACTGATTTCCCAGATTCCTGACATAGATAGCACTTTCACTCTTCTATATTATTTTTCACTGTCTGTGTGTAATGTGTAGCATGAGAAAACTCTGTTTTCAGTGCTAGGTCTCTAGATATTGCTGTGACATTAATAACTTTTTCATAAGGCAGATTTGAATCATGATACTGAAAGTCGTCTTCACATTTTCTCTGAGCAAGAATGATAAAATGTTATGATTTGCATCCCAGTGCAGTTTACTTCTTTATCCACATGTTTCTGTGCTTGCAGGTCGAATGCCATCCATACCTAACGCAGGAAAAGTTGGTCAAGTACTGTAAATCCAAAGGGATTGCTGTGACTGCATACAGCCCCCTTGGCTCTCCTAACCGCCCATGGTAAGAAAGCATTGCAGTACACAAAACAGTGCAGTTGTAGCTTGAATCTTTGAGGTAAATTATGTAAATAATGCAGGTAAAATGAGAAAAGTGCTGTTGATTTCTTGCAGATTATGTCACACAATGTAAGGCTTCCTGCAGGGAAACTAATATCTTCCTACCATCAATATTCCTGTTTTTTAATAGGGCTAAGCCAGGGGAGCCTATGCTGCTGGAGGATCCCAAGATTAAAGAGATTGCAGTTAGACATCATAAAAGCCCAGCTCAGGTAAGTGGGGTTGCCAGGGCAAAATATTCCTCCTCCTCAGATGTTTTCAGGCTGATAGCCAGCCTCAGCAGATATACCTTCTTTAGAGATACAGTATAATGGGGCTGGACTGCATTTGACTCTTCATTCTGCCCAAGTTCTTAACAACACTCATGCAAATTATCAGTTACTTTCTAAGAGGCCTTGAGTATCAGGTTTTGGGGTAGACTGATCAGCAGTGCTACTTGCTGGAGTGTTCATCTTTCTAAACCTTTTATTCCTTTCTTCAACTAAGTTAGCTAAGTTGTTCTTCAGAGAAGTCCTGTAATTTGCAGACTTATTGCAGACCCTGTCTGCTCATGTTCACATAGAATTATTGAAAGGTACTTGATTATTTAAGAATAAGTTTTTTTCTCTGTTAGTTGCTACTCACACAAATGAGCGCAGAAACTGCACTTCAAAAAAACACACGTGTTCACAAGCAATCAACAATAATAATATTTTAAAGACAGGCAGAGCAGGACAAAAGATTCTATGCAACGGTTCTCTTTTCAGTATGGGAATGGATGACATACACACTTTTAAATTCTAGAAATATGCTTTTTCTTTTATGGACTTCAAAAAGCCTATCGTAAGTGAGGCAATTAACTGTGAGTCCAAAATAATCTGCAGTATCATTATGCTCATTAGGTCTGAGCATCCATGTAATGCAAGCTAGAAGCATCATAATTTTTTTCCCCCTGCTACTACCCTTAACGAAACCAAAACAAATCCTGGAAAAAACAAGATGTAGAAACAACATAGGCCAGAAACAATTAGAGTTTGCCAGTAGACTGGCAAATATGAATGCAAATTTTGGCATATCAAATTCCTGTGTGCAAATTGGTAGTCTTCCAAAGAGTAAATATAGTTGTAGAAAAATAAATTATTTTGTGCATTTTAAAAAAAGGAAGAACATTAAATGCGCTTGAATAGACTCCTTGGTACCCCATGTGTTCATGCTCCTCCTTGTTCTTTCCTAGGTTCTAATCCGGTTCCTTGTGCAAAGAGATATCATTGTCATTCCCAAGTCTGACAAACCGCAGCGTGTTCAGGAAAACATGAAGGTGAAGTTTCCATTGGGACTGCTGCTACCTTTTTTTTATGCAGGATAGACAGCCACACCCATAGCTCCCCCATGTTTCCAAGCAGCACCGAAGAGGCATTGGAAGGGGAGTGCAGAGGTGTGAAGACTGAGGCTTCATCAGCTACCTAACCATCTGTGCTTTTTCTCTGGGGAAAAGCATTTTGTTCCTGCCAGGAGAGAAATGGGTTCCAGCAGAGTTGTCTGAGCTCTGCTATCCTGGAAATGGAATCCCAGTTTTGGACTTGACTTGTGAGAAACACTTAGCAAGTCCTGCTTTAAAAGTGTAAAAAAAACAAGTTGTGAACACCAGACATGTCCTGGTTTATGTCTCACTTTGAGGCTATGGTTCCTCTTAGCAGGGAAGTTCAGATGGACATTGGCTTATAAGAGCTGGCATCTTAAATGATACCTCTGTGTTACTTTTAATCCATGCTAGTAGGTTTGGAGCTATTTCTCCTATGAACCACCAGCAAGAATTCCTAGATGATTGATTAGCTTGAGACAGCTATTTACAGCTGATACCCAGTAGTCTTCTGTTGTAGCAGAAAATTTACCTCTAGTTCCAGTATTTGTGACACATCAGGTAATCCATCCTGAGCACCTTAAGTCTTCTTTTAGTGCATTACAACACAAACTGTTGGCACTGGTGTTGCCATTCAACCACCCAGAACTCTAAGACATTCCTATAAACAGCATCTCAGAGAGAGGAGGACCATGTTGATCACTTCATGGGTAAATTTTTATTTGGCTGAGAAATAGTCAGACTGTTTCTTAACTATGCTTAATATGTTCCTACCTCAAGTCGTAAAAGCATGAAGCATGCACAGTAGCTAGCTACTCATGAAACTAAGAGGGTTTTTTTTTTCTTTCCCTGATAGGTGTTTGACTTTGAACTGTCTAAGAAGGAGATGGATGTCATCCTCAGCTTTAACAGGAACTGGAGGGCAGTTCCAGTGCTCCAGTATGTTATTACCCTTATAATCCATTGTTCTATTTCTGTCTGTATTTTCATCCCCCATGTCTTGAAAACATACATGACCAAAATCATGGAGAGTTTGTACTTTAAACCCTGGACCCCAGGTAATGAGGCATGTCCTGGAACTGACATCAGGAGGGAGATTCATTTGGAGTGCTCCTTACAGCATACTGATGTTACATGTGCTTTCTCAAAAGCCTGTGTTCAATTTAATGACAGCTGCAAAACTTAACTACATTGGAAGGGGCGGGGGGAGGAGACTGCAATAGGGAAATGCTGCCAAGCTACTTTCTATGGTACTTAAATGACGAGTTCTTTCTCTTTTCAGAGCTGTCAATCACAAGGACTACCCATTTAAAGCAGAATATTGAATGCAAGTGGTTTCTGCGAGACCTCCATTTAAGTACTTCCAGATTAGAAGATGCATTCTCTAGCTTGATCTTGATTTCTTTTTCTGTACTTGACAATTATTATGAACAGTTCCTTTTCCTCCTTTTCTAGGAGGAGATCACTAGCTGATGTAAGAATGCAGCAGTAGGGCTGGTCTTTTTTTTGAAAGATGCTTAGCAGAAGTCTGGTTTTGATTATTAGTAGAAAGACGATGTATTTAATTTCCTTTTTTCCTTGTCTTCCTCAATTAGAGACATGTCTAACAAGAAATCTGGTTACTTACATGATTTTTTTATATTTCTGATGTGGTCAGGAATAGTGGCTGAAGTCACTGTCAAGGAATGCTCTAATCACTTTGCTTTTTATATAGTTGTGATTTTTATAGAATGTCTTTCTAATACTTTAAAATTTTATATGAATAAAGTTTATTAACAAAGTTAATCAGTGTAGTGCTTAAATTGTTTCATACAGTTAGTTAGGCATGTTTTTCTAAAGCCTGGAGTTTTACAAATTTTAATACAGATAGAAATAAATTTCTATAATTCCTGTACAAAGACAAGTTCTTAAAGAACACCAAAGGAAACCCTGAAACAGGCTAACAATTAATTGCTTTAAAATATTTGTAGATATTGCTGGGCCAAAACCAGGTGGTTTTGTGGCATTCTGCATGATGATAAGAGAAACTGTAGCTAGAATGCAGTCAGCTGCAGGAAAGCAAATGCCAATTTCGTTTTGTTTGAAAAATCGTCTCTTAAAAATGGCATTGAAATACCCATAAAAATCATACAGGCTTCCAAGTCAGCCACCGGGCTTTGTCTTTACTGAATTTTGCCAGGAGGTGGTGCCGTCTGGTAGGAACAAAACATGACCATACCATTTTACAGTGTTTCCTACAAATAAACATGATTGCACAGAGCACGCTTCCACACTCTCAAAAAGGGCAGCAACCAGGAGCAAAGGAAATCACCATGGGCAAGGGAAAGTGTCACTTCAGCAAAGGTTGTAGTAACTTGTAGCAACATAGTCGAGCAGTGTGAGGCAGGAGAACACGGCCACTTTAAAGCAGCCAGGCTCTTTTCAGGTTAAATAGCATCCAATTATTTCTCCCTCAGTAGTTCAGGAAGCTGTGCTCGCTGCAGCATTCCCATTGCTTCCTATGGAGCGGGCAGCAGCCTGGGGGGACTCTTTTGGATGACCATGAGCTGGTTAGAGCAGGTACGTGCTGTACTGCTGTTGGAGCAAAAACAAGGGGACATACAGGAGGATGATGGAGCCTGCAGCTCCCCAGCCTTAGTCCCTGGGCTCATCCACATGTCGAAGCACATCCTACCTAGACAGAAGAAACATAATGGCTCTCACGGAAAATTTATTTCAAAGCAGGGAAGCAGATGGCTGAACCACTAGGTCAGAACATACTTTGCTGAGTACACTGCCTCTCAGATGATGCACAGCTCCCATCCTGTATTGATAGGAATGACAATTAGGATTATTTCTGCCCCTTCCTCCCCCACCTTCCCCCAAGAATATGTGTGTTAAAGCTGCTGATTTTGCGATTTGTCTATCTCCTGAAGGATAGTACATCAGGAGGGACACTTCAGGGTTCTTTGCACTAGCTTATCTCACAGGGACTTAGCACAATTCCTATCCCAGTTACAACTGGGCCATTCCTACTCATTAACAAACAGGGGTGCTGATGGAAATATTCCATTTATTGTGGATGCAGTTTCAGAATACATTGTATGAACAAATAATTTTTATTGCAGCTATCAGATGTATTTGAAAGATTCAGAGGAGCATTTACAAAACCCCAAAACAAAACATGAGAACTCCCAGACAATGTCAGGCATAGTGTCACCCCCTACAAATAACTATGTGCATTTCTATATGTAAACAAGGTCTTTCAGCCAAGCAGGTCAGCTCATCTTTGGCTTGAAATATAACAATACTCTTCTTTAGGAAGAAGTCAGATACTGTAAGAGATGGAAGTGGTGAAAAGGGAGATCCTGGGGATTCCAATGCACTACAAAGCTGTTAACAATGTACTCAGGCTAACTGAGCTGCTCAGTTTATGCCACCCGTATGCTGTAGGATGTAAATGCTAAACTGTATAGCGTGTAAATTCAAACCACGCTGACGTCCTGTAGCCATGTGTTAAATATATACAAATGAAAACATCTGTAAAGAAGATATTCAAGAGAGACAGGTAAGAAGAAGCACTTTAAAGACAGAGGTTTACTTCATTTTCGGTGGACTCGGTAGGCAGCACTGATGGATGGCAAGATTTAGTGTCTAGTGATTTGAAACAAACTCCAACTCTGTTTAGATTTCTTTTCTTTTTAATTATGGTAGTTTTATATAAATTAAACTACAACATTTTATACAAGTGACTTTGTTTTGACCCTCTATACCCTTACCTTTTCCTCTTTTAAAAACTATACTTTCTTTTTAATTACCCATTACTGGGCAACTGACATTTAAAATTTTTTAATACTTATCTCACCATACCTCTAATAGCAATTATGAAATCTTACTATAGAAAAGTGTGTAATTTTTTCTTTATTTTTTTAAGCTGTGATATTGGCTAATTATGTGTGTTTATTACTAAATATAACACTCTAGCACAAGTTAAAAGCATTCTACCATTAGTAGTGCCTTTAGGCTAAACTTTGTAAAGCTACATGTGTATATATTCTAAATTGCGTTCAATTACTAGTCACTAACAACAAAAAGAAGTATCAGTACCGCTGTCAGCTAATATAATCATCCAAATTTAGGTCTTAACTTAAACTAAAATGGAAAAATTGATACTTAAAAAAAAAGTATAAAACAAAAAAATAAAACATTATTGATGCAGTATTTCTCATGACATGGGCAGCTTACAGAAAATATTACATTGTCAGCTAAAGATATTTCTTCCATGCCTTAGTCTAAAGTGCAGAAAGAAAGACTTCTGTATTACAAAAGTAACCATTGTTTTTATAGGTTTACTGCACACCCTTTCTCAAGCAACTTTACTTCACATGCATTTTGGGTTGACCTCTTATGGCAGTTGAAATCACTGTTCAGATACATAGTTATGAGTATCAGTAGGAGAGTCTACATATTTCACAGGATGGGTTTCTTTAGGAATAAAGGCTCTTGTGCAAAGGCAGTACTATTATGATGAAACTCTAGACTGATTGTTAAATACAGTGCTAATATACAGGGTTTTAAGTGGTATAATGCAAAAAGACATTTTAGTAAATAAACATAAATATAAAAAGAACAATTTAGCACTTTTTCCTTTTTTTCTTTCCCCCAAACTGATTGGTCCAGCATCTTTAGTGGCCTTCTATGGTTCTTTCTCAAATTGTCTCAAACCTGCTGAGAAAAATAAAGATTAAAGATGGCTTGAAACAACACAAATGCATCTCTAAAATAGAAAAGGCACAGCTCTAGATCAACAACATGTAAGAAGGCAGGACACAAGCTGGGTGCTGCTGTGCTCATGTACTACAATTGCTCAGAGGTGGTTTCCAAGAGGCAGGCAGGATTTCACCTTGCTTGCCTCCAACAGCCTGAGGAAGCAGTTCAGGGAGTGCTCAGGAACACCTACACAGAAATGCAGGGCTGCTCCTGAACCCATTGCTCTCCCCAGCCGCGTGTGGGTGGACTGCGAACACCTTCCACAGAAGCAGAGCTGCACTAACACTGAGTGAGCCTGAAAACCCCTCTCCGAAACAGTTTGGTTTGAAAAAGGAGAAGAGGAGGAAAACAATTGGGGTTTGCATGACTATAGACCGATAAGAAAAGTTCACAGGCATACCACACCTGTGGCTTCACATACCAATGTGACGAAAAACGTGTGCATATATTAAAGTGTAGAAAACTGAACGTTTTTCCATATTCAACCATTTCATTCTTAGAGAAGAGTGGAAGAATGTTGCAAGGCATCTTTAAACCTATTAAACTAAAAATTTTCATTCTTCCCCACGAGTCCTCAGGCACATAATTGGTTTAATTGGTTTTATTTAGAGTGTTTTGGGTTAAAATGGAAATTAAAAAGCTAAGAGGGCAATTTTGCTAGTGGTTTCAAAATTACAGTATTAAGACTATTTTTGCCTTGAAAAGACAGGAATGAGCAGCTCCAGCAAAAACATTCCTGCTGCTGAAGGTGTTTGAACTCCATTCCAGTCTGGGTATGCAGGAGTACAGGAGACTTACCATGAACCAGAAGAATTATCTCTAAAAATCAACTGAATTTCTAATAGTCTAAAAACTGCTGAATTTTCCTCAGGCTTCACCATTACCCAGTGGCTGTGTTTAAAGTCAGATGTAGGGCTGAGTACTGAATTTCAGTACTCAGGCTGACTTCAGAGTGCTGAAATCTTCCTTTTCTGCTCAAATGATGTCGCTGCAACAGCTTTGGTTTTTTTGAGCTCCCCCTCTCTGCTCAGGAAAGGCATATCCATTCCCACTGCAGCCTTTAAAAGAGCCTTTCCCAGATGCTTTGCATTTGCTGTAATTTGTCAAATGGCCATTCCATTCATCAGCCCATGCACATTTTAATGATACTCCTCAGCTACACGAAACATGCTATAAATATCTCTTGAACAAGCCTTTGGAAACATGGCTGATGCACTGCTAGTACTCAGTCCTCCTAGAAAGATGATGTAGGTTTATTTCTCAAGCATTCATCTTTTGATGGTGTTGCAATGGAGCTTTTGAAAGGCAAAGGCAAAAAGGGCTTTACTGGCATCAGCATTAATAGCTGTAGAATTTTAACACTGCTACACCTCTGCAAAAATGTGGCAACATTTCTATATTGTAATATGTGTAACAATATATGTATTATATTATTATATGTATAATTTTATTAAACTATATGTGTACAATATAATTAAATATGTGTATAATATGTCTATCATTATACATGTAATAATATTATGTTATATATGTAATAACATGTATTACAATATGAAAACAGGTGCAATGTATGCATTATGGTATTACTTACCATTGGCTTCTGATTTTTTCCCCGTAGCTGATACCTGTTTGAAAAAGTAATAAGCCATAATTAAAATTCGATAGAGGAGAACATTGTTACTTATAACAAGAACAAAAATCAGCTCCGTGCAAGACAGATTCCACACATAACACAGCTCAGACAAATAGGTGTTTAAAAGTTATTCACTGCTTTCTGCACCTCATAGTATTTTCTTCTATAGATAAAGAGGCAAGTTAGTAACAGAGGACAAGTAAAGGCCTCATTCCAACTGACTGACTGAAACTCAAAGAAAGCCTTCAACAGAGATATTATCCTCCTAATAATGCACAGAAGTGCTACCTTAGAAGAAGAAGCTGGCTTATCAACTGACTGCTTCTCCCAGAGGTTACGTTTGCCGGATACGTCTCCTGGTTTCAAATCCTGTCAAATGTCAAAGAACAGAAAACAACATTAGTTCATGTTTCTTCTAATTTGCTAAAGAAAATGTTAGAATGCAACTTCCTCATAAAAAAAGTTCGAGAACATCCACCAGTGGTATTACATTGTCTATCAATTATAAAGCAATTCAGAATGATACATCACGTAAGGACTCTGCACATACACATGCTGCAAGAGAAGAAACAATCCCACCAAATCTATTTTATATAGCACAGACTGGTCATCACTGCACTCCCCTGGCTGAACATAGTAAGTTAAGAGTTACTGCCCAAAAGATAATTCCATTTTTTGCAGAAAAAAAAACCCACATTTTTTCAGAGACAGTATTTTTCTTAGGGAGGAATTCAAAAGATTGTTTCAGTTATTTTAGATCATAATAAAAATATTTCATACAAAAAACTCTGTGAAAAAATAGAGTAGGACTTTTAATACAACAGAAAAGCAGATTCTACTCTCCATTCTTAAATATAGGTTTTAGGCTTTATTACTGTAGCACTTCATATCCATTTGAATTTCCATAGCATCATTTGTAATCTTAGGCTGTACCAATCAGTAGCCTGACAAAAAAACCCCAAACCACAAAACCCAGAACAAAACAAAAAACCAAACAAAACCAAAAAGATAGAGAAAGTCAAAGAATAATAATACTCTCTGAAAATGTTATGGAGACTAAGCAGAACTCCATAAAAATATTAAGCATCTTCTTGAAGAAAAGGAGGGCTACAAATCAAAATTATGTATGCTAGGCTAGTGGCAAAGCACCTGCTTAAGGACAGGTGGATTGATATCTAACAAGAGATTCAAGCAATTTTGGACATAGGTACTCTTGTTTTCAGAAAGTATTCAAGTCCTGTACAGTTTCCAGAATCTTGTTCATGCCATCCATAGGTAGATAAGTTTATGCACATGGGAATTTCTAACTCTAAAACTTCTAAACTCAGTGATTAATGGAAAAGTGATTTCTGCAAGGAATATTTGCACCCAACAGAGGTGTTCTAGAATGGATCATAATCTGCAGCTACAGAGGGTTGCAGATATGTAAGACTTGAAGCCAATTATATACTTCAAAAAACTAGTTCAGCAGTAACAAGAAGGAAGGAAACAACAAAATTGCAATTGACCTCATCACAAAACCACTTGCAATGGAGATTATCACAATACCATTTCCATAGTCCTGAAATCATTTGGAATATGTGATTTAGGTTCACCATAAAACTAACTGAGATCTTTGTTCCCTCTACTTTGAATTCAATATTGATCCAAAACCCGCATGAATCTTGATGATCACAAAAACTTTGAATGTTTCTTTATTTTGGTGGAATATCATGGGGGTAAGAAGGTATTTACTAACTAAGAAATTCTAGCTTTCCTGGGGGGAAAAAAAAAAAAGTACAAATCATTCATTATAGATGTATATCATTCTTCATAGTCAATTATAAATAGGTTTACCTGACCAACTTAGCAAACAGACCCCCAAAGAAGAATAGGAGGAGGGTGGGCTCCTTCAAGCAGAGATATTGAAAGAAGAAAGAACAATCTATTGAGAAAGAGGGAAATTAAAACATAGATAGAAACAGTTGGCTGAAGGAAAAACAAGAGGTTAGTTTTATGTTTTCTAAAAGATGCAACTTAAAGAGAGAAAAATCCGGAGGCAAATTCTGTACTGATTTTAGCAGTTTTGATTAAATACAGTGAACATAATAACTTCTTTTGATTTTATATTCATGTCCATAAGGACACAATCTCCATGTAGATACCAGTAAATACTGACATTAGGCACAACACTACAAAATTTCAAGCTCCTCTTTGGGACAAATAGGAGCATGAATTGAGAAGGAGCTTTTCAGGCTGCATCTTTTATAAAGGGCAAGTGGACTGGCAGAAAAACATTACACAAGAATATGAAAAGAAAAAGGTTCTTTAATAGAATCCTGAAGTTTAATCATTAACACCATGACTGATATCCTGCCATTCTCCAATATGGATATTTACAGCTCCAGTTCCTCACCCTTACCTTCCCCATCCCACAGTTATCTCTTTCTGCTCCTTCCCACATCCACACTGCTGCTTCACACACTCCCACCTTATTACCTGGAAAGCATTTTCTACTCTTCTTCTTGCTGAAGTAATAGGCATGCTAAAGGGCATTCATTAGAAATTATATTTAAGCTCATAAAGAATGAAATTATTTCAGTTCATTTTAAAATATACTTTGAAAATTTTTACAGGGCAAGAGTCAAAGCCCAAGTGTTTCATGAAGGGTCTATGGCTGGTAAATTCTAAATTAGTGGTAAGCCTTTCACAGGTAGTAAATTAATGTCTTTTTCTCCCAGAGAAAGGCAGAAGTTCTTTTCTGAGCACTTGCCTTTTTAGCTCATCCATGAGCTTTTAAGGTGAAAACTGCCCTCTTTCATCTCCCCATTTTCTGAGTCAGCAGCCCGTGGGCCTCTGTGAGCTTCCACAAGGACATTAAGCAAGGTTCCTCCAAAGAGCACCAGCTGGCCAAGGAAGCCCTGTCACCCCCTCTGCCCACGGAAAGAACTCACATACTGAAGAAGTAGCTGTTGCAAGTTTACTCACAGAAGGTTTTGGAGCAGGTGATTTGCTGCCCTCTGGGGTCTTGGTTAACCACTCATTTATTCGACTGGAGACACCCACCTTCAGTCCAGCAGTTTCCTGCAAAATAATAAAATCTAATCAGAAGACTTTAAGAATAGTTTTTTCTCTGTTTTCATGGTTTAGATTTAAAAGCAAAGACAAGCCTGAGTTTAATATAGAGGTCCTCACTGAGCCTATGAGTAGAGTCATCCTGTCTTCTCTGAAGGTATTGTCCTTACGAACTACAACAGTACTGCTGCCCTCTAGTTTTCAATAATGATAAACGTGGACTGACAAAATCATTTCCACTCCCGCTAACCCAGGATGTTAGACATAAACATGCTCTTTCTGTCATGAGCCTGAACTCAAATAGCTTAATAGAAGAGGCACCAATATAAGTCCATATTTTTTGGTTTGTTACGCTAATTTTTTTCCAGAAAAGCACACTATAGAGAAGCTAAGGAGCCTAAAATTTAAAACATTAAATCAATCTTTAAAAGGTTAGAACAAATTACTAAAATTTAATTACTATCTGTAATAGCCCCCTTCAATCCATGGCTCAGTTTTTTTGGCTATGATGAATGCTCATCAGCTCATATAAATTTATAAAAAGAAGATCTTGCCTTAAGATCTTTCATAGAAAAGATAAAGGTCTCACAAATACTTCTATGCATTATCTATAAAACATCATCACTGTCTTGCCTATTTAATCCTTCTCTGACCCTCGAAAGAACTTTTCCCAACACAAAGAATTTGTTTGTACTCTGCTTGAACTACCCAGATATATTTGTCTAAGATATCTGATGTGGCTCTGGAATGTCTCATAACTCAGCTCAGTAGGTTACTAAACTCTTACATTATACTCAATATTGCAGCCACAAATTTTGTGGATTTCTGAGGTCCTCAGAATCCTTTGGGATATTCTTCATCAGTGATGTCAACAGGAGCAGACACGCTTACTCACAGGAAAGTGAACGGCAAGGTCAGGCCCATAGCATAATTCTTTATAATCATTATGTTACACACAAACCTTATTTGGTGTTGCTGTCCCAGAGGGTGATGAAAAAACATTCCCTTTCTCCCACATACTCTTGATATTACGGACACCCTCAGCTGGAACATGAAGGTCAGAAGCTGCTGGCTTAACTGGTCTTGAAGCCTTTGTGCCCTGGAAAAGAATTGAGGTCATTTGGTGTTTGGCATTAAAAGCTGGAGGTGCAGGGTAGTTTGACTTTGGGGCAGTGCTGGAAAATGCAGCAGCTGCAAGTGGTTCTAGCACTGATCATGCAAGGATGAAAAGGAGAACTCAGCTCAAAAAGCGCCACTGAGACTCTCTTCCCTTTTTGATTTATAGTTGCACCCTTGGCACAACTAACAGAGATAATTGCAATCACTGAGATTTTTTCATTCATTTCTAAAATTCATGGCAAACCATAGCTCTGCACAGAACTGCTCCAAGGCTTTCATTTGTCCTCTTTTAAATCTTAGCACCTCAATGATGTAAGCCTGGCTCTTTTAGGGATATGGCTAAGGAAATCCTTATTTAGAGGCAGGGAAAAAAGGCTGCTCTGTCATTCAGCATCAGAGTCTGCTCCATCTGTCCCAAACAACTTAACCTCAGAACACAGGATTTTAGGGGTAAATTTCAGCAATTACAGAATATTTGGAGTAGGGTATTCTTTTAAAGAGTGGAGAATTGGGGTGGGGATTTTTTGGTTTGGTTCTTTGGTTTTTTTTTTTTTTTTGGAAATGTGCTTTTCGCCTGGTCACTAAAAACACTGGACCAAATTCTTCCTCTGTCTTTTTTTTCAAAATTCTTGTACATTTTACATATGATAGATTTGATGAGAATGAGATGAGAAGGAGAACCTGTATGAGCTGAGGCTTTGCCTCTAGTTGCAAAGCAAGCCAGATTTGGCAGATTTTGAAAACATTAAAAACTCAGAAAAGGAAATATTTCAAGTCAGATGGAAACTGTATATAGTTTGAAGCCACATTGCCTTCCTCTTGTTGGAAGAGCTATGCTTTTCAATATCTAAATGGAGCACAGCCCTACTGAAAATATTGGAGAACCTAATATAATTCAGAAAAGGCATGGAGTGAAGCAGCATGACAGAAGTTCTATGCCCCTGTTCTGATGATATGGGGACTACTGGGTGCCATGCTGGCATTTGTCTCAAATGGAGGAGTTTGAGCTACCTTTAACTTGACCTAAGTGCTGGAGGCAAGCCCGAGCCTTCACCCTTTCATCCATGTGCTTTTTTTTCATTGGGAACTGACACATAATATAAACTCTCTGGCTGATAAGCTTTCTAGCAGAAAGGTTAAACAGGCAGCAGTTACAGGGAAAAAGACTATTAATTGATCTTGAATGACTATAATTTCCTTTACATTAAACAATAATAAAGCCCAACCAACTAAAACCTTAGTGGAACACTGTGTTTAGACTCTACATGGAGATGAGAGGAGAAAAAAAATATCCAGCAGGGAAGGAAGAAGTGCTATACCTTTTTTCACAGCTATCAATACAATATTCTTTTGTATACTATTGTATTACTACAACACTTCAGAACCCAGTCCAGTCAGCCTGCTATATTAACTAGTAGCTTTCACATTGCCGGTACTCACTGATTTATAAAAACAGCTAAAAAACCCTCAAAACCCACAACAACAACAAAAAAATCAAATTCCTATTTTTCTGTGAACCATGAAAAGAAAAACCCCTCAATTCTGGTTCCTAGGCCCATTATTAACCACTAGTTGTCAAAATCATCTGGGGTCAAATTCTGCATTTTAATGTGATTCTGTTTTTGCTTTGTCACTTCTTAACTCCCTTGTTCTCTTCAGTGTGTGTCTTTGCCAAGGAATTTCGCTCTGAAGTGGCAGTGAGCAACACAGACCTAGTTCTCTATTCTAAATAAGCTGCTAAGTCTGCTTTGCTCACGATGGCTATCAGCTCTCTGCTCATAATTCTCTCATCAGGCAAGAAGAGGATGCAACTGTCACTCAAGATTCTGACTGAGTCCTTCAAGAGCTGCTCCAAGTTCACAAAACAGTAAACAGAAGCATGAAAGGGAAGAGGTTTTGTTTAGCTATATATCTAAATGTTGGTTATAGGGAAGCCTCAAACATTTTCTTCTTGAAGTCACAGTGGATTAGAGCCTGGTGCTAATAATGCCAAGGTCATAGGTTCGATCCCTGTATGGGTCATTCACTTAAGAGCTGGACTCGATGATCCTTGTGGGTCCCTTCCAACTTAAAATATTCTGGGATTCTGTAAAAAAGCATTTGTGACCAACAAATCCCTGCAATTCTTAAACAGTAAAACATAGGCTGATTAAAGCCCCCAAAGCCATTAGTAACTACATCCATTGTGACCTGGAGTTAACTTACCTCAATTGCACTTGTGTATTGCTCAAGTCTACTGTCAATCTTTGAGACAACTGCTGTCGTCTGGGTGGGCTTCATACCACTGTAGGAAGTAGGGGGAAAAAAAAAAAAAAACAGAAAGAAAGACATTATTATGCCCTCCAGCTAAACTCTGCTATTTGAACTGAACTTACTGTTTCCTTACTTTACCTCTTCTGAGCAGATTTGTTCAAAAATTCTGTTCTCTCCTCTATCTAGAAAGAGAGAAGAGCTGTAAGTTTAGGGTTAATAAAGAAGCAGCCTGTGCAAGGCCAGGCTAAAATGTCTTTTAAAATGTCAAAAAGTCTGAAAAGGATACACTCCAACAGAAATCATCACAGACACACACAAATGTTTTATAAATAGCAACCTATTATAATACAGATTTATAAAGGTGGATGTATTTTCTGCATGAATATTTGCATCCTCCATATTTCTTCAGAGCCTCATTTTTTGTAACAAGAGAATAAATGACCAACACAGAGTGTAGAAAAGGGAAGAAGTTTATCTTATGGAAGGGTTTGATGTGCACCAAATCTACGTCAAATTTCTTCATAATTCCCACATAAGAGCAAGTTACATATCTCTTGAGAAATACAGCAAATTTAATAAAGTTTTACTGAACTGAGATATGAGACTAAGCCAGGTTTGGATGTCAGCCACATCCCTTCTCCCAAGTATGTTTTTGGAGGACACTAACAATTTAATTTGAACTCCAAGAAACCAATCAGACTAAACTCTGCTTGTGTTCAAGCAGAGTCACTGCTGAGTCAATATCCTCCAGCTATTATTATACAAACTGATACCTTACATTTCATCCTTATTTTCTACTCTGTGTACAGGAAAACACTGTGATGTTTTCAGGGAGGAGGAATCATGAAGGTCTCATATGACTTCTGTAAAATCTCTCATTATTTTGAATACAAAAAGTGAATAAAGTTTTAAAATATTTCATGATGGGGTGGATGGGTGTGTGTCTATTTGCCTACTGGGTCAAGAAATATTTTCATCAAACTTTTCCAAGTCTCTTCCACATTGCTTTCCTTCACTTCTCATCCAAGGCTCTACACTTTCACTTAAAACGAAATATATGCAAGCAGCTCCAAGGGATTGAAATGACTAATAATCAGTGTGGCTAGATTCCTGGACATTCCCCAGTCTCAGTAAGGGTTCTCTATTTTCAGTTTACTTTAACAGTGACTGCTGTGGCATTCATGCCTTTAAAATAAGGCAATGACAGCCATTTCTTTAAATGGTTGTCTTCTGTGCCTCTAACATCCAGGCTGTACCAGAGCACTAAATCCCACAGCAATCCCATCAAAGGGCTTGACTGTTTTATTTCTGAAGCCCACACAAGCAAAAACTCAGGCAGTTCACTTCAGTGGAGAATTTGCCAAACAAGCTCACTGGAGGAACTCCAGCTAGCATCCATCCAGTTCAAAGGCACCTCTGGAACTCTAAATATATAATTTACACAGTGATTTACGTTAATGCTGTTAGTTGCTAATACGGGATCTAAAAGCAGTCCTGAGTGGAAAGATGTACTTTGCTAGGGTAGATCCCAAGTGTTTCAGCAAACTGATGTCACAAGGTGGCAGCAAAAGACCAGGCAGGAGCAGAAGCTTTCCCTTTCCCTGCCGGAACAGGTTACAGCTTAGTTTCACCTAGAGACATTGCCACAAAACGAGAAAGTAAATAATTTGATTAAAAGTGACTAAACAGACCAAGGATGGTAAGTCAAAACACGTCTCCTCTCTTCTACTACAGAATAGTGGAAATTTCCCCCAATGCTAATTTCTGGATCATAATGGATCAGCAATGCATCCAAATTACGAGTTACAGCAGCAAGAGACTATAGTTTCTCCCTGATCTGTCTACAACTGCATCAGTGAAACCCCGGTGGGCAGCAAGGACAAATAATATGCACTATCTCAAAGAACTAGGACTCAAGGTAGCCACCTAATAATCAGTTTACAGAATCTTAGTCTTTTATGTGCAGGTGGAGAAATGCTCCTGCACAGCAGGCAAACCAGGCTTCAGCAGGCACTAGTGAAAGAGGGGCATAGATGGGAGGGAAGAGGGACACGTATTCTTGGGGTTGTAGTAAAAAGACACAAAAGTGGGGTCATTCTTTAGCCACTGGAAACAGTGGTTCTCAGAGCACTTGGTATGGTATCCGGAGTAAGTCAGGGATGGTTCAGAAGAGGAGAGTGAGGAAGCAAAACAGAAAATAAACAGGAAAGCAGAGTTACAAAGCAACCCTCAGAGCTCAGCAAGATACTCTGGCTGAGGAAGCAGGTGCCTTGTGTGGAGGGATAAAAATTTTCTGCACATGTATATGAGGATTTGTTCTAAAGCATCTTCCTCAAAACATTGTATGCATGAAGCAGAAGCAGACATTGAATACACCAAGAGCAAACAAACCAGTGTACACACATGTATTCAACATATAGGTCAAATACATTTAGACTGCACAGCAACATCTAAAGGTCATATATCCACTGCATATCACACAAACTCCATGCAAAGTATTTAAAATTTTTGACACATACAGTAAACAATATTACAAAATAGATCTGTAAAAGAAACAGGCAAAGCAAAGTGGTTAGCATAAAATGCAAGATATTTTCTCAATTTGAGACCAGAAACTAAGAATAATCTCTTTGCTACATTCATTTAAAAATGATCTTGCTAAATAGCTTGGACTATATTTTGTCACCAAGGAATACTTTCAGAACACACAAGTATTGAAAAATGTTAACCTGCCAGCCCCTAATTAAATTATGACCAGAAAGAAAGAGCATAGGCTGCATCTCTCCCGCCTGTCAGCTACTTGAAAGTTAAGCATTTAGTCAAAATTACTCATTTTGTTTCTCTCTATAGTCAGTGGAGAGGTAGAGGAGCTCACTTCAGCATTAGTATTATTTGTCTGCTGAGGGTGGCTCTCACTCTACTGAACTACCAAAGAAGCTTAGATTGGATAACAAAATGCCTAGATGGACACCTACCCTTCTGCTGGCAACGTCAGATGAAATGAAACCAGTGGACATGAATCAAAACCATGTGGATTCTTACACCTGATTAAGACTCAAAGAAGTCAGCACATACAGGTGGCAAGGAAGAAATTAAGCAAGATGTTATACTGAAAAACATGTTTGCATTTATCCACATTCAATGCGATATAGACAAATGTTTGTTTGTTGATTGTGCAAAAAATACCTTGCCAACTAAAAGTGCAGTTGAAGTGTGAGTGTCAAAGTGCTTTGTCTTCCATCCGTTTCTGCTCCAAGAGCAGAAACAGAACAAAGAATGAGTAAACACAATATGAGACTTGGAAACAAATAACATTAGATATTCTCAGTAAAACCTATTTCATAAAATGTATTAAATGATTCCTAGAAATTTTGGATATTTGGATATTACGTAACAGAAACTTGTAAATAGATATATAGAAAAACTCTTCTTAAAAATGCACGAAGGAGGAAGGGGAATAAAAAATGCACACAGAAAACTGAAAACCCTGTATTATAATTTTTCCTAATATCCAACATGTGGAAGAATGTAGTGGAAATCCATTTGCTGTGGTAGTCCTTGGGAGTAGAGTGGCTTCTCCTTATCCTCCCTGAGTGGCTCACATTCTCTTTTGCTTCATAAAGCACAGTTAAGCTTTTTCCTGCTGTCAGCAGCATCTGTGCAGAGTGTACCAATTTATTCCAGTTTACCTGCAAGACTACAGTGCTGCCATCAGCACCAAAGATCAGGGAAAAACAAATGTCACAAATCCTGTTCTTACCACTCTATTTTCCCTCTGCTGCAAAGAGTAGTTCATCTAGGAAGAACTGATCGTGTGGAGCCTAATTATTTACACTCACTGCTCCAGTTGTCAGGTATTGAGAGAAATAATGAGATATGACAAGACAAAAGAAAAAAAAAGTCTCTGAAAAGTCTATCTTCTGGCTTAGCTGTCAGCATTGCCTTGCAGAAAGTGCTGGCTCTCACACTGGCCTGTGTTTCCCAGCCTCCTGTCATTGCTTTCTCCCCTCCATGCCTAACTGCTTCTGCTTTTCTGTAGTGGTGGAGTTCACCAACAGGAGACTTAGTTTTGAAATACCCTGTTCTCTCTTGAACTACGGAATAGTTATACAAGAAGTCAGTAACCCTCCTTCTCAAAGAAAACATGAGGAATTAACTTGTCTAAAAAGCAAAATGAACAAAGTTTATTCAGGACATCTCATTCCTTGAGTGCAGCACCCTTTGCACGAACTAAATGAAGGAAAGGGTGAGCTAGAACCAGCTGGGAGAGCAGCACAGGATATTCTAGTCTTTGTCCTTATTTTAAAAACTAACAAGATAAAGGGCAAAGGTTGAGCAGACATTTGGTGCTATTGCTGCCCACAGACACTCCACACAGCCCTGAGAAATCCAAGCTGCTTCTGTCCCTGAGCTAGTGATGAACTTAGCCTGCATTTACTTTGCATGCTTTCTCTTCACTTTCTCCTCAGAAAGGACTAGTCCTCATACTATCACTGAGAGGACTCCGTGCTGTAGCAGATGTGCTGAAGAAGTGTCTCAGGCTTAAGGGAAATACTGTATTTAACAGTTAAAACAATAGGAGTTGTCAAAACTATGTAGGCTATGATTTATTAGAGGCCAGACCAGATAATCACAGAAGGTCTTTCTAAATATAAGCATGTATGTATATTATGTCTATGTATATTATGTTTTTGTATACCTAAATTTTTATATGTGCACCCATGATCCATGTAATACATGGAGATGAGTCACACACCTTGTCTCTCAATTCTGAGTTTGCATGCCATGCTAGTTCATGCCTTGCCATACAGCAATATGCCACTCTGCTTCTCAGATTATCTCCCTTTCCTTTGCTCTTATTCTTATTGTTCCCGAGTTCACTCAGGAATCAGCATGCCCTACTTTCCTCATATAAACCACTGCCAGGAACTTCTTTTTCTTCCCAAACTCTTATCACAATGTTACAAGGGACGGGGAAGGAAAAAAATGTGCTTTGCCAGATTATTATCCAGAAGTCAGAATGTGCACACGTATCATACGGTATTTTTATACTGAGCCTCCCTTTTCTCATTAATTCCACCCACCCACCCACAATGGTGCATTTGGGGTTCTCACATGACTCATGACATGTCTAACAAGATGATACGTTCATCAAGGGAGAAAACATATGCCAGATGCTTTACAAATCAAAAGATAACTTGGGCAGTGCCACAGCAGGCAATGAGAAAGCTGTGAACCGACCAGGTTAGACCAGATTGAGAAGTCTGTCCAAACTCAAGGTAACAAAACATACTGTCTTCTAATAACTGGATTTTGACATCAAATTTCACATCAGGCTATTAAACTGAGATTATTCTCTCCTCAGCTATTAACCACAGAGGCCAAGAAACAGTTTAGAATGTGAACTTCTACAGCATTACGTATCTACACTGGCCACCCACAGACACTGGTCTGGAGTTACATATCAGGTATCATTGATTTCTCAGAGAGAGAAGCAGAGAAAATGTGTAGTGTTTTGTAACAATTTCTGCCTAACAAGCCATAAAAACCAGCAGCAATTATCATTAAAAAAAAAAATTGTACCTTCAATGCTTAAAGACATTTGGAAAATTTCAGCTTTCCTTTAAAAAGACACTTAGTAGAATAATGCAGAGCATAGCCCAAAAGTTCTCTGAAAGCCCTTAACTTCCTGTCAAATCCAGTGTTTTTTCCCACTTTCCCCAAAATATGTTTGTTTCTATTTTGTGTTTTCAAGTACAATTTCCTCTATTCTGAGGCTTCTGTGAATTAAAGCTCCAAAAGGCATAAAAGGCTCATAAAAGGCATCTCAGTAAATGAAAGAAGAAAAGGAAGCCCTTCCAGGAGGGCTGGAAAGAAGCTGTATATTTACAGTGTCTGTTACTGGCATTCTCTTTAGCAACCAAAATGGCATCATCAGATTTATCTAACAGGAAGTTGTGAAGCTTGGCAATCTTCATTTACAGCTGCATGTATTCTGTCGTAGTATTTCAGGTTCAAATATGTCTTAGAAGTCAAAGGCAAGTCCATTCAACGGTATTTGGACACTGTATTTGCTAGAGCTGGACCCCAAACAGTAGAGACCTGAATCCCCTAACTAGATCAAAGTGTATGTCTTTATGAGTGGAAAAGTAATTTTGATCAAATGCAATTTTTCACTCAACAAATACAGTTCTTAATCTCATGGAGATCCACTTCATGGTTCAATGAGCTCCTACCTGATGACCTCCTGCCTGATTCTTTTCTCTCCTAGCTTTCACTGAGCAGACTTTTTTTGACAAAGAGTTTGAATTCTTAAATGACTAATAACACAAGATGAGAAAAGGGAGAGATAGTTGAAAACAATTAATAGATCTGCAGCTTGAGCTAAGAAAGCAACTGAACTGAATACTAAAGCAAAACTCCCAATAATTTGATTGGGGCCAGGATTCCTCTTCCATGCTGAAAGGCCATTTAATTGATTCATCCCACTTGCAATATAATATAGGCCACAAAACACCATTTAGAAATTCTTCAGCAACAGAAGGGTGGGGTTTTTCTTGTTATGTAAGAAATTTAAATCCAGCCCAGTATTTCTAGATGTTATTTTTAGGGAGATTAGACATAAATTAGAACTTAAATATGGGTCAGTTTCAATTAATGATGATTAGGCTAGATATGTTTAAATCAAAATAATCTGGTAAGGAAGAAAATAATTGTGGATGTGGCAGAAGTGAGAGAAGGTTTGTGACAGAATGATCTTAGAGGTCTTTTCCAACTTAAAAAATTCTATAATTCCACTCCAGTTCACAAGGCACTCCTATAATAAATTAACATTGAAAAGCAATACAATAATACAGCTCTAAGTCTCCCAAATAATTTTCTCCTGAAGGTGAAGATCCTTTTTGGATAATTTTCATCAACAAGAACAGATAACTCCCAGTCTAGACTCTATTTTCAGAAATGATCTCTAATTTTCAATCATCCCAATGAATGAAGTCTTTCAGCGAAAAGTTTCAGTTCAAAGCATCTTCCTAGGTCTGATTACAAGAATTTCTACACTGCTCTAATGTTTGGTTGATGGTTTGGACTACAAATCTCATTATTTTTTATGTTTGTATTGATGTTAGTGAGGAGCTTACCTTTAGAGATGAACCTTTAGGACTGAAACATTTAAATGGCTTCTTGTCTTCAGATACACCATCTTCTGGTATCTTTTGACGTTTCTCAGCCGCTTCAGCCCTTCTTCTTTCAATTTCTTCCTTCATCCTCTTCTTTTCCTCCTTAAAAAATATGAATGGTTACTTTTTCTTTCAGAAACTACATCACCGTTGCAGGGCTGTTGAGTCCTGCAAACCAAATTTTCTAAGAACAGACTTTCATGCCAGTTGAAAAAGCTCAGTGACCTGTCCAAAATCTATAAATGCATTAGTGCTAATTCATCTCAGTATTGAGGGTGCCAGGAAGACAGCTAGTCTATGCTGCTTTAGTGTCTCCTCACAGTGAAGGCACCAAATATATCGTCATATAGTGCCACTTAAAGAGAGAAAAAAAGCTCATTTAGACTCAAATTAGGTTTCTCTGTATTTTCATGGTATTTTCTGTATCTCTGTATTTTCATATTGGTACTGTTCTTCTGTCCATCTACTCTGACATTTATTGCACCAAGGTTAATAATTCACAAGAAAAAATCAGTAAGTGACCAAAAAAATTAAGATTAAATGATTACAGTTTTCTCTTCGCAGAATCACAGAATCAGCCAGGTTGGAAAAAACCTCTGAGATAATCGAGTCCAACCTTTGACCCAACACCACCTCGTCTACTAGACCATGGCACTAAGTGTCACATCCAGTCTCTTCTATCACCTCCAGGGACAATGACTCCACTACCTCCCTGGGCAGCCCATTTCAATGTCTGATCACTCTCTCTGTAAAGAACTTCTTTCTAATGTCCAACCTAAACATCCCCTCTCAAAGCTTAAGACTGTGACTTCTTGTCCTACTGCTGATTGCCTGGGAGAGGAGTCTGACCCCCATCTAGGTACAACCTCCTCTCAGGTAGTTGTAGAGAGTAATGAGGTCTCCTCTCCCCTTGGCCAGGTTAAACAACCCCAGCTCCCTCAGCCACTTGTCACAGGACTTGTGCTCCAGACCCTTCACCAGCCTCATTGCCCTTCTTTGGATGCAATCCAGCACCTCAATATCCTTCCTGAACTGAGGGGCCCAGAACTGGACACAGCACTCCAGGTGTGGCCTAACCAGGGTTGGGTAGAGGGGCAGATTCACTTTCCTGGTCCTGCTGGCCACACTATTCCGAATAAAGGCCAGGATCCATTGGCCTTCTTGGCCACCTGGGCACACTGCTGGCTCATGTTCAGCCTCCTGTCGATCAGCACCCCCAGGTCCCTTTCTGTCTGGCTGCTCTCCAGCCACTCTGTGCCCAGCCTGTAGCGCTGCAGGGGGTTGTTGTGGCCAAAGTGCAGGACCCGGCACTTGGTCTTGTTGAGCCCCATATAGTTGGATTCAGCCCAACTCTCCAGCCTGTCCAGGTCCCTCTGCAGAGCCCTCCTGCTTTCTAGGAGATCAACACTCCTCCCCAGCTTGGTGCCATCTGCAGATTTGCTAATGGTACACTCAATCCCCTCATCCAGATCATCAGTGAAGATGTTAAAAAGGACTGGCCCCAACACTGATCCCTGGGGGACACCACTGGTGACTGGTCACCAGCTGGATGCAGCCCCGTTCACCAGCACTCTCTGGGCCCGGCCCTCCAGCCAGTTCCTAACCCAGCACAGAGTGCCCCTGTCCAAGCCATGGGCTGCAAGTTTTTCCCAGGAGTATGCTATGAGATGGTGCCAAAGGCTTTGCTGAAGTCCAGATGCACTACTTTAAAGAGATGAGTTTTACTTCACTAGCTACAAGTCAAACCAGAAGCCTTCAAACATCATCATTGTGAGTGTTGGTAAAGGGGGTTCTTGGCATCTATTGAGTTCTGTTGTAAAGAGCTTAATATATTAAAGGAATTGCCACTCAGCTGTCAGATACTATCATTATTATTCATTTACCATTTGTTTTCCAAACAACTGGGATTCCTAAATGATGCACCAGAGATTTGGAAATCCTATTTGTAGAGTCCCTTGGCAGAAGAAGTACAAGAAAACACATGTGTTGGGTACTCAATATTTAAATAGACAGGAATATCTCCTTAACGAGATCTGGCCCATTGTAACTATATATAAAATTAGGATTCCAGCTCATTTGCAGCAGACGAATTTTGACATGCACTTTTTAATTCAATTTACATAATGTCAGATACCCTGAACTCTGTGGCTATAACTCTTTCCCCAACATTTTGCATCCCCAAGAAAATAAGAAATTTGCAACTATTGCAGATGTAATCTCGACTCATGAATATACATATTAGAGCCCTGCCTTTTCTGAGGCAAGAAGAGTAAAATTTTTTTCTACCCTGCGTGACTGCATGTTTTACCCCAGGTCTTCCCTAGAGGACCCATATGATATGGTCACTTGATACCAAATCCAGCATACTTGCAGTACCAAATCCAGCATACTTGCAGTTAAACCTGAAGATTAGAAAATGGGGTGATTTTAATTGTATTTGAAACCAAGGTGTCTTGCAACAGACCATCTCCTGACAGGAACTAAGAAACAGCAATGCCCTCAATCCAGAGGACTCAGATAAAGGCTACAATTTAAAGCAAAGACACAGCATCAATTCCCCATTCAGCAAGTGCAGATTTAAGAATGAGAAGTACCTGTATGTTTGGATTCAGTCTTGCTTTCCTCCTTGCCTTCACATGCTCCTTCCTCACCTATAAGCCAACCTCCTGTGGCCTCATCCTGCCCTTTGGTTAAATACAAACCCATCGACCTTCAGCCCCACCAACTTCTTTTGCCTAAAAGTGTCTCAGCAGACAATGCCACAAAGAGGTACCAACTAATGCAAAGACAGTGCAAGTATGGCCGTAACCAGGGAATAAAACCCACATCTAACACTTCATACTTTATATTTACCTCTTCTCTGACTTTTCTTTCAGCTTCCTCCTGCTTCTTCTTCTGCTCCTCTTCCTCCAGGATTTTCCGGCGCTCCTCCCTCCTTTTCTTCAGTTCATCCAGCTCTGCTGCTGCCTCCTGCTGCTTCTCCTTCAACTTCTCTAGCTCCTCATTATCATTCTCACCTCGACGACGGCGCTGATCTTCTAGCCGCTTTAGAGCCTCGAACCCCGGCTTCAATTCCTCAGCATTTGCAGTCCCTCTCAAATTGGAGCGTCTAGGAAAGAAATGAAAGGGCAGGTGATGCGCCATGTGTTTTCCCTTCCTGTCCAGAGCCACCCGCTGCCATGTGCTCACCAGCAGCGTGAGAAAAGATATTTCCTTATAAGACCTTTTGGTCCTAGCAAACTATGAGAGGCCCAAAACATTTTCATTCAGAGTTAGTAGGCTGGGTTACTACAAGGAAAACCTCTCCCATCTGCTGCCAATGAGGTAGGAGTGTCTCATATGCTTGCACACAGGAGCTTCATCAGTCTGCCCAAGAACCTGTGCCACCTCCATTTTTAAAGAATTCAACAGCTGAAGTTGAAATACTTAACATATCTTGAAACTTCAGTAAGAGGTATCATATCTCATCAGCATCCCTACTGTAGACAGCAAACTGTTACTGCTCCACAACTTTGCTCTGCAGTTCGCATACAGAGGAAACACTTCCAATATCATATTGCACTTCATACACAAAACAAAGCAAAGGAAAGCCATAACTAACTCCTCTCTGCTGTCTTGAAATTGGATAAATTTACATATAAAAACCTCACAGCAAAAATATTATGCTGTGTTCTGCCTAATAAATGATGCACGAATCCTTTGCTTTTAAAGGCAAATATTTTTTATAAGCCCTCTAGAAAAAGACAAGCATCTTTGGGGACAGAACAAATTACTTGACTCATGGAAAATAGAAGGAAATAAGAGAGGAGTGGAATGTTACAGCTTCAACAGTGTTTTAAAAAAACCTAAAAAGTTTCCTATCTCATCTACAACACCTAACACTTCAACTCTCCCAGCACATACGAACAGAAAGGTTCACCAGAGTTTTTGCTGATGTTTTCTGGGAAAAGTATGGCTTTTTAATAGGAAACTGGAAATTATTTATTAATGGTAACTTTCCACAGGAGAAAAATAGAAGTTTTCCAACCAGCTGTAATATATGAGACAGAAAGAAAGAATAGCAAAGAAACCCAAGCCCCAAACCTAAAGAATGTGCATAGGTGAAGTGCATACTTTCAACAGAGTCAAACAGCATTGCTTTGTTGAATAACTATCGCATCAGTGTTTAGACAAATGTCTGCTCTGTGAGTGTGTTTAATGTTACAGCTGACAAGGAGATAGGTTACTAAGAGGCATCAGTGTGCTATTCACAAGAGACAGACAGAAAAGGAAGATACTTACTGAATACTTTTAAAAAACTTTTTGTACTGTTGGCATCCAAAAAAATTGGATATTAGTGACTTCATTAATGCAACCAGTGTTGCAGACTACAATACCGCAAGACAGTATAAATCAAACATTCCAACAATAACTGTTAGAGATGACAACATGAAGAACACATATCATATAAATTGGCAATCCAGTGAATTACACCCAATCCTAGGAAGGTGCTTGTCATTCGGATAGATGCAGCATCCAGATGGAGTTAACCATATAAAACAGGCTGTAGACCAGAGCTGAATTATTTGTGGTTTCAAAATAGTAAAATCTACTAACACAGAGTTCTCTGCTCCCACATGATCTTACTAAATTGGATGAAATTTGGTTCTAGCATTGCATGTACGATTTAGGAATTTTATCACTAAAAAAAATATAGCAAATAGCAAAATTCATCTGTTTCAAGCTCAGTATGAAACACTGGCATTTATTTTGCCATGTATTGACTTGGTTTTAGAAAGTCTTTTCCATGCAAGAATGTAACATCACAAAGCAAAGCTGAAGAAAAAAAGTCCCAGAGGTCAGTAAATGTGTTTGCCTCCAGCAGTCTCATACCTGATTTTCTAACCTAGAGTTACAAGTATATAATTTATATTTCCCTAACATCACATTATCACAATCCTTTCCTGCTGCATGTCCAGTCCTGTGATTTTTTGCATTGCAATCGTTTAAACCATGAGAGTAGAACCACCAGATCACCCTCCATCATAAGTGTCAAGTTAAAATAAGTGGCCATGAATAAGGGCTTGCATCAGGTAGCAAAGTCCAATTACAGAAAGAAACTCTTGCCTTTTTAAATTAAAAAAGGCATCCGCAATTAACTAAAGTATTGTGAGAAAAAAAATTGGAAACTTTATTTGAAATTTCATTTAGCCCATTCAAAAGCAAAGGGAAGAATAATATTGAAGTGTGATTTTGTGTGGCTGCCCAGCCTGAAATACCTCTGATTCAGTTTGCAGAGATACTGAGAACCCAAAATGTTCCCTGAGCCTCTACAAGGCACTAAGCATTCCTAAGGATCCAGTGCACCTAAAGCTGCACAGGACATGAGAAATCCCTGGCTACCTTAAGGCTTTCCTGCTTCATTGCAAGGTTGTAGACTCCACAGCAAACAAACCCAGGAACCTCACTTTTTTTCATTGCCTCTTGTCTCTGAAGTCTGTGTTGCCAACCCACCAAAACCCACAGGCTTTGGGCCCAAAAAGATGCAAGAGATCACTTCTGATGGACATATAGTGATCTCCATGGCAAGGGCAAATACTTGACCTTCAGAATTAAGAGAATGAAGAATGTAAAACTTGCCAAGATCCATTCTGTTCTACATCAGTACAGAAGTCCTCAGTAACTTCAGTGCAGATAGCCTCAGTGAAATTAACAGCTACCCTCAGTTTTCAATTGATAGAAGCCACAGCCACTTGCAGAATCTAGTCTTAACATTTTTGTTTGGAGACCTCAGGTGATTATTTCAGCCTCTTTACAAAAGAGGACATTTAAGTTTTCTAGCTTATTTTATTCTCATGCTGCTCACAGGACTACTGATTCTGCATAATTCAAAATAGCAAACAATAAAATTAGCACTGAGATGCTGAGTGGAGGAAGAGTTTTGTAAGCACCTCTTTGGTGCTAAGAAGTGAAGATGATTGCTGCTTTCAGACAAGGAGGAAAAGGAAAGAAGTGGTTTGTGGGACCAAAAAGAAGAATGTGAAAAACAAATGTTACATCATATTTAAGACTTTTGCAGTCCTTTATGAGAATAGGAAGGGAGGCAGGTAAGAGGGAAGATGGGAAGGGAAAGCCATAAAATGGGGGTTTATTCTGTACTTCTCTTGCTGATGTAGACAAAAAGATAAAATTTTTCTTTAGCCTCCACTCCCCCATTTTGTTCTCAAACCTCACCACTGAGAATTATCCAAGTTATACTCTTTCTAGCTAGAATTGATATGTTCATGTTAAAAAAGAAATAAAAAAAAAAAAAAAAAAAAAAAAAAAAAAAAAAAAAAGAAAGAAAGACAGTTCCAGACAAAGGCCAACTCTGTGGAGGCAGTTCATTAGAAAATAGGCCAAGAGCCCTAATTCATATCTAACAACCCAACAAACACTGGAGCCTCTGCTGATGTTGCCAATCCAAGTCTTTTACTCAGCTGATAAAAGGTTACTAAACAGGCTTATTTCCACTTCTGTGAAACAG
>NW_020955498.1:1297910-1312510 GCF_003031625.1 Empidonax traillii
TTATTTTGCCATGTATTGACTTGGTTTTAGAAAGTCTTTTCCATGCAAGAATGTAACATCACAAAGCAAAGCTGAAGAAAAAAAGTCCCAGAGGTCAGTAAATGTGTTTGCCTCCAGCAGTCTCATACCTGATTTTCTAACCTAGAGTTACAAGTATATAATTTATATTTCCCTAACATCACATTATCATAATCCTTTCCTGCTGCATGTCCAGTCCTGTGATTTTTTGCATTGCAATCATTTAAATCATGAGAGTAGAACCACAAGATCACCCTCCATCATAAGTGTCAAGTTAAAATAAGTGGCCATGAATAAGGGCTTGCATCAGGTAGCAAAGTCCAATTACAGAAAGAAACTCTTGTCTTTTTAAATTAAAAAAGGCATACGCAATCAACTAAAGTATTGTGAGAAAAAAATTGGAAACTTTATGTGAAATTTCATTTAGCCCATTCAAAAGCAAAGGGCAGAATAATATTGAAGTGTGATTTTGTGTGGCTGCCCAGCCTGAAATACCTCTGATTCAGTTTGCAGAGATACTGAGGACCCAAAGTGTTCCCTGAGCCTCTACAAGGCACTAAGCATTCCTAAGGATCCAGTGCACCTAAAGCTGCACAGGACATGAGAAATCCCTGGCTATCTTAAGGCTTTCCTGCTTCATTGCAAGGTTGTAGACTCCATAGCAAACAAACCCAGGAACCTCACTTTTTTTCATTGCTTCTTGTCTCTGAAGTCTGTGTTGCCAACCCACCAAAACCCACAGGCTTTGGGCCCAAAAAGATGCAAGAGATCACTTCTGATGGACATATAGTGATCTCCAAGGCAAGGGCAAATACTTGACCTTCAGAATTAAGAGAATGAAGAATGTAACACTTGCCAAGATCCGTTCTGTTCTACATCAGTACAGAAGTCCTCAGTAACTTCAGTGCAGATAGCCTCAGTGAAATTAACAGCTACTCTCAGTTTTCAATTGATAGAAGCCACAAGCCACTTGCAGAATCTAGTCTTAACATTTTTGTTTGGAGACCTCAGGTGATTATTTCAGCCTCTTTACAAAAGAGGACATTTAAATTTTCTAGCTTATTTTATTCTCATGCTGCTCACAGGACTACTGATTCTGCATAATTCAAAATAGCAAACAATAAAATTAGAACTGAGATGCTGAGTGGAGGAAGAGTTTTGTAAGCACCTCTTTGGTGCTAAGAAGTGAAGATGATTGCTGCTTTCAGACAAGGAGGAAAAGGAAAGAAGTGGTTTGTGGGACCAAAAAGAAGAATGTGAAAAACAAATGTTACATCATATTTAAGACTTTTGCAGTCCTTTATGAGAATAGGAAGGGAGGTAGGTAAGAGGGAAGATGGGAAGGGAAAGCCATAAAATGGGGGTTTATTCTGTACTTCTCTTGCCGATGTAGACAAAAAGATAAAATTTTTCTTTAGCCTCCACTCCCCTATTTTGTTCTCAAACCTCACCACTGAGAATTATCCAAGTTATATACTTTCTAGCTAGAATTGATATGTTCATGTTAAAAAAAAAAAAAAAAAAAAAAAAAAAAAAAAGAAAGAAAGACAGTTCCAGACAAAGGCCAACTCTGTGGAGGCAGTTCATTAGAAAATAGGCCAAGAGCCCTAATTCATATCTAACAACCCAACAAACACTGGAGCCTCTGCTGATGTTGCCAACCCAAGGCTTTTACTCAGCTGATAAAAGGTTACTAAACAGGCTTATTTCCACTTCTGCGAAACAGAAATAGAAAAATAAGGAGAGAAAACTCAAATCCACATGTTGCCTCTGATGCCCATATCCCACAGGAAGTAAAGCAAATGAAAACACAACAAAATTATTTTTAGAAAATCATTCTCATGCTATCGATGAGGCCATGAAGCAGGACAGTTTTGAGTAAGGCCAATTTCCTGCTATTCCATCTCTGTCTTTTGGCTTTAGGTCAGGGTGTCTCCAGGGTCTTTTGAACTGCATTTTATTTTGAGAAAGTTTGCTTTTCCCGGAAGAATCACAAGGGGAGATACAATAGCAAATCCCATCTGCCATGCACAGATTTCTCAAAGTGCCTGGACAGTTTAACCTTTTCTTTGCCTGTGTCCATGTAGGAGGAAGAGAGATGCAGAAGGAGAAAAATTTAGATTTCTAACCTACTCATCCCTGGGTTTCTGCTAAAAGGAAGAACTTAATTTCTGCTTCATGTATCCCCTGCTTTTAGGAGGCAGGAAGGATCCTTTTAAATAAAATATTCGCTACTAATTTGTTTACCTTCATTGAATTGCCCAATATAGCCATAAGGCAAATATTTCCTTAAAAAGAAAAATAAAAACCAAACTCTGGTCCAGCTTATAAAAAGGGAAAAAAGAAAAAGAAAAAAAGAATATTTTCACCTAACTGAAAAAAAACCCCACTTTTCTAGAGAAGCATTAATTTCAAGGTTTGCCTTGAAATCAAGAGAGAAGCTCTTTCAGGAGTTGTCAACTGGATTGTGCTTCATTCTGCTACACAGAGTCTAATTAAAAACAGGTGAGTAACTGGAAATAGGTTACTAAAGTAAAGGTTGAGATCTGAGCAAAAAAATTAGAGAACACAAAATCTGGGTTGTCATTTTTGGCCTCTATGCAGATATTAGAAATAAATGAGTAAGGAAACCCACAGCAAAGTGAAAAAAAGACTCTTGTCTCTACTGAGGGAGCAAGGCTATTGAAATCTGCTTTCTGTACTTCATTTTGTTACTGCAACAAGATGGGGGTAGTTGTTAGAAACCGTATACCTAAACCCAATGAACGCCTGAGTCTCTGCTGATTTTTCCAATCCAATTCCTCTACTCAGCTGCTACAAGGCTATTAAGCAGAGACCCAGAGATGGCCCCCTGCTCTGCTATAACACAAGCAAGCTCAGTTCTTACTTGAAACTTACCCAAAAGCATTCTCAGTAGATTTAAGTTTTGGGGCAGTGGGTTCACGTTCTCCATTCTGTGTCTTTTGTTCAGGAACACCCTTCTTATGATCCCAGACACTTTTCATTTCCTCTTTGGGTGCTTTTCCTTTATCTTTGTCATCTTTTATCTGTTCGGGAGATACCATAAATCACAGAACAAAACACAAGAAACAAACAACAAAAAAGAAGTCACAATGAGGCATTCTAATTAACAGCAGAGAAACAGATTTCTTAGTATTAATGGGAACTCTCTTCAAAATGTTTATGTGCTTTATGGCAGAAGTAGTCTGTAAAGCTATTAACTGTGATCAACCATCGCTCTCCTGGGTGATCAAAGTATCTTGAATAACATTCTGTGGAAGTGTTTGTTGAAGCCATGGGACTATGAAGCCATGGGACTATGCTACCACACTAATTTATTCTGCATCTGCATCCCAACTCTCTCCCCTCTCGCTGCAACACCACTCACCTGTTTAAGATTCTGGGTTGCAAACTCTTTGGGACTAAGCTTGTGCATATATTTTCAGTACGAGGTTTAGGGCATTGGTGCAATATAAATAACACATAACTCCACTGATTGTCAAGCTTGCTTGACAAAGTTCAAACTCTTTTTGGTGTCATACCAAGTCTTCAATATTGCAAGACTAATGGCCAAAACACAAAATTCTCTTTGTATAAGACTAAAACTTACTCTAACAAAAAGCACAATCCTACCAGGAGCTAGTCATGCATAGTGTTTCAGACACAAATATTTCATCCTATGGAGGAGCAAACGCTGCAGAAAATGCTAGAGTAAAAATTGTCTTTATCCTTCCAAAGCTTTGTCCTAGAATTCTTAATAGTAAGCAAGTAATCCTTTAGTGCATGGATTTCATTCTCCAGAATTCCTTCAGAGTTATGAGCTTGAAGTATTTATCAACACCTCAGATGACCAGATACCAGCATGTTGAGTCATGGTTAGATGCTGATAAGAGGAGAAAGTGGACTGATTTCTTTATTCTCAGGTAGAAAGATTCTCACTCAGCTAGTTAAAACTACCAACCAAAATCGACTTTCAACAGCAGCAGATGAAACATGTACCTCCAAAACATTTATTTGCTTTCCCCAGCTCTACTATTTTGGCAGAATATTCTAGTTGGCAAGCAAGAAATACCTCCTGGGAAGAATTCAAATGGAGACCTTTAGAACATAAATACTTCTGTCCTTTAGGAGCCTGGCCTGTTGCCATCCCTGTTGCTAACTAGAAAGAAAAAGAATTTCTATAACAATTCTGTCTGCAACACAACTGCTTTTATGGTGTCCTAAGCTGCACCTTGAAATAAAAAACTAATATACACCCTCACCCTCAAATCAAATGAAATTTCTGTCCTTTCTCATTGAAGAATGACTTCTGGAGGTGTAGTATCTTTATCAACAAAGGATGAGCTCAAAGTCTTCCTCCTAAGGCAATTATTTAGGCTGTTGCTGAGTGAATTCCCAAAGTCAGTCTCTGACTTAACCTGAGGCCAGTTTGCTTGCTCACAGAAACAGATAATAAATACCACGGTGGCACACACTGTAAGTGAGTATGGGATGGTTAAACTACTCAAGCAAATTTGCCACTAGTGGGGGAGGCTGGACACAACTCACAGAGGCATTTGCTCTGTCCTGGGAGCAGGCAGCAGCAGTGCAGGCTTTTCCCACCCTCTCCTGCCAACAGGCTTTAGCCATGACCTGGCAGAAGCACACTGACAGACAGGAGGGAAGTTCAGCTTCCATGACCCTGCATTCTTTGGCCATGATGCTGTAACTGCTACAAGTGAGACCTTTATTACCAGCAGCCTCAAGGAATGATTTACTGTTTTCTAGGAGCTGAGACAACCAGGGCTATTCACTGATCCTAATGAATGCCAGCAGACAGTAACATCTTTTGGGTGTTCCCAAATTTGGGTAAGACTGTAGCTAATGATCACGATCACAGAAAAAGAAAAAAAAAAAATCTCTGTTGCCTGTTAGCAGTCTTCTAACCCTTCAGTCCCAGTCAGCGTGATACTGAAACTGGTTGTGTTGATTGTTGTAGAATTTCTCATGCCAGGATGTCTGTGTTGGGATTTTGAGAGCATAGGATTTCCTTGGCTGAGATTTTCATCAAGATCTCTCTAAGTCTTATTAAAAAGCCAACACTTCCAGCTGCCTGATGTATTCAGGTCCACTGGGGAGGGTCATATCTCTTAGATCTTAATTGAAATCCCTGAGAAAACTAATATTAAAACAATATAGTTTGAAAATTAGTGGGTTAGGAAATACTATTTCAGAAGCCAGTAGGATTTATGATAATGTGTCTGCATTTGAGAAAAACATTAACACAGCTTGGCCTCTTTATTCAAAAAGATGGTAAAACAGGATATTACAGAAAAATTTCACAGCTTTTGGGTCCAATCCTTCTCCTATTAATTTTAATGCCAAAATAGAGATTGATTAGAAGAAGAAACTGTTGCATCCTATTCCAAAAGCAGGCAACAGAAGAAGTTCTTTCCCTTGTCTCACTGCTTCCCTAAATTACAGACTAATTCAGATTCTGCTGAATTCAGTAAAAATTACTACACTGTATTACTTATTACACTGACTCCACTTGGAGCAGACATGATGTTACCTGAATTGAAACAGTTCACATGCTCTCACAAATCTTGATATTAATATAGAATATGACCAAGGGCATGTTTAGTGAATTTTCAGCTTTATGTATTTATATTTTAATCTTTCTCTACACTGCTTCTTTTCAATTAGAGTTTTATGCTACTATTTGAGAGCTGAGATTTCTAAATCTGAGTTTGAACACCTTCAGACTGTGGCAAATCTGTTACTGAAGTTGGGGTCATCTGCCAAATTTGATTCCTTATTTCACCTCAGTTACTTGGTGAGTTAAAAGCTGTGGGCATCTGGGTCTAAGGTTTCCATGTAGAGCCAACTACTATACCCAGATACCATGGGAAAAGCAACTGTTGCAGCACAAGCTGGAAGCAGGAAATACCAGGAGTCTCACATCATGAGAAAGATTTTTCTTATGAACTTTTCAGGTCACTTTTAAGAAGCAAAAATTGTGCAGCAGTGCAGAAAATGAGACAAATTTTGCTTGCCATTTGATCAAAACCTGAATTTTGAGGGTCAGGTTTTGATCACATTAAGACAGAACATGTGCTTGTGTTGCATGAATGCAAAAGAAAAATCTGACTATGTAGATAGACTGTGTTGCTTCAGGATCTTATTCACTGCTGTCCTCTCAACTGCATGTATGCTCAGAAATAGATCTCATTGGATTTGTATGTCCTTGAAAGGGGGAATGGAATGGAAATGGGAGACTGATCTTGCCTCGGTTTGGAGTCCAATTTTGTCAATTTTTCTTCACAAGCCATGAAGCAACAACCAAGATTTTCAAAACACTTTGAATGCTCAGTATGATAGATACACTTGCAAAAGATTTACCTTCCACTGGATGGCTATTCAGCATTGCACTAAAAATTGGATTCTATTACATCATCTCAGCTTCAGCATCCAAAGATGGAAACATTAATATCACAAGTAATTTTTAGAAGTCTTACCAATTTCCTGGAATAATCTAGCCAGTGGGTAGGGTTTAAAAGCATGATGAGAGCTCCAGTGAGAGTTGACCGAGCTCCACATAAACACAAGAAGGACAACTGTGTCTCAATTCCTCTCCAAAATCAAAGTCTGTGTTGAGTTACAGGCTCTGTTTTACATTTACTTGCGATATTCAAAGACATAAGTGAATATTGGAAGCTGATTCTGTCTTTTGAACTCCTAATGTAATCCATTTCTTATTTTTTTTGCACAGCTCTTACCTCTAAATTGGATTAATTTAAAGTGATTGTCTACTTTTTCTAGTGCACTAATCTGAAGGTCTCATTTAACACTTCCCCTTACTAGAGTAATTTATTCTAGTATTGCTAATCTCTCTCCTGATCCATTAGGAACCTTTCTTCTAACCATCTTCATCACTTCATTTGTCTTTTCCATCTCACATGAAACTTATTCAAAGTATACCTTGGATAATCAAGCCAGGCAATTGGACATAAAATCTTATAACATGACTTGCCTTCATCACTCTCTGAGAGTGAGCTAAGCATCTACAGCATGTTCTGAATTGATCCACCATCTAAGGACGGGAGCTGACCCTCCTCAGCTTCAGTGCTCCCATGCAACTGGGTGAACAGCAAACTGCCTGTTACTACACCTTTGTGGTGGGCCTCCCTTTAAACCCAAGTGGGTCCAAGCCTCTAAGGCTCTGACCAGTCTCAATGTCTAATTAGAATTGGAGGGTAGTTTGAAACCTGCTGCAATGAACTAAAAGCACAGCTGCTACACAGCACTGAAGATGGCTCCCTGTGTCCAGTTGCAACCTGAAGAGTAAATGGTCCCCAAATCTTATTTACTTACCATACAGTAAAACATCATGGCACCAGCTCCTGTGTTTACAGTAGGAATGCAATGCAGTAAATTTTGTAGATTTTCTCTTTAAAACAAAAGAAGAATCTTGGGTGTGTTGTTTATATAACAGGGTATTGCAGTTTTGGAGGAAGTCATCAGTTAAGGCAGGCGGCCAAAGGCCTAGATGATTATTATTATATTATTATTGTAAGAGTAGATTTCATTCACAGGGAAAAAGTTCACAGTAAAGTGAGAAGAAACCAAGGAAGGATGATTAGTGGATACTGTTCTGAAAAATTTATCTCTAGGGTGCAAACCATCCTTGTATAATTGACCAAACTGAGTTTCCTGCAGTATTTGTTTTAAGACAAACATAAATTGGTTCCAAAGCCCCCAAAGAAAAACATATTTAAGCATTTACTTAATTTTAAACACTTAAGTAGTTTCATCCCTATTTATTTTAGCAGAATTACACACATTCTTGAAGTGAAGCACCTGCTTAAGTACTTTGCTGAAGAAGAAACTTTCAGTTATAGCTGTCCTACTTGTTTTCTTATCTCAAGTTTCCCTCCCACATTTAAATCAATGGTTTATGAGTTACCTGATCTTTTCTGGAGGTAGGTTGGAGCTTCTCTTCTGGTAACTTTGCCTTTTTAGCTTCCACTCTAACCTCCTTTTCTTCCTCCTTTGTTTTTGGGTTTTCAATAATAACTTTTTTAATGCAAAAACGTCACATATGTTTGCACTTCCGTTTCTCCACTGTGTTCACGTACCAATCCTGGGTGCAGCCACAGCTCCATCATATGCTGCTGTGCCCACATCTCTGTGTGCCACTGTGTGCTCCCTCCCTCTCCAAATTCTCCACCCTTTCAACCCTCCCCCCTTCACCCTCTCCCGTTTCCCACCCCTGGGCCTTGCTCCCTTGCGTGGTATCATGCTCACATGTCTCAGCAGAGATACCTCTTTTGTGATCGCACTTAACACACAACATTCCTCCAGGTGCTCATAATATTCTGTACCAAGCTGTGTTTGCCTCCACCTCATGTGTGTTACTGCATTAGGCAGTTTATAGCAGCTGAGAAAAAAAGGTAGCAAAAAAACATGCAGGGGTCTGAGCATGCAAGGTTTTCTTTGAGTGATAGAGTGAGGTCAGGCATGTTGTGCACTGAATTATTGCTAAGCAGAAAGAGCTTTATTTTTAAAAAGAGAGAGTGAGAGCATAAGTATTAGTCATTTCAATGCAGGAATAGATCTGTGAGGAAATTCCAAATCAATCTTTTTCTTTCTTGCATTACATTTCTCACAAACAACAGGTGTCTTAGTTTGGTGCAAAATGTTTACTGTACCTGTTTTCTTACTGCTTGGGGTTTTTCCTCTTGCACTTTCATCTCTTTTACCTGCTTATCCTCTATTTTCTGTTCTTCCATCTTTTGTTTTTCCTTTAATTTCTCTGCTTCTAATCTGGCCCTTTCCTCAGCTGCCCTCTTCTCTTCTTCTGCCTTAGCCCTCTCCTCAGCTGCCCTCTTCTCTTCTTCTGCCTTAGCCCTCTCCTCAGCTGCCCTCTTCTCTTCTTCTGCTTTAGCCCTCTCCTCAGCTGCCCTCTTCTCTTCTTCTGCTTTAGCCCTCTCCTCAGCTGCCCTCTTTTCTTCTTCTGCTTTAGCCCTCTCCTCAGCTGCCCTCTTCTCTTCTTCTGCTTTCTGTTTTTCCTCAGCTGCCCTTTTTTCTTCCTCTGCTTTTAACCTCTCCCTTTCTTCTGCTTCCTTCCTTTCTTCCTCAGCCTTGTCCTCATCCCTAGGCTTCTCTTTTTCTAGTGTGTCAGTTAGACTTGGTGTCCCTTCTGGCACAGCATTTGTATCATTCTCTGCTTTGTGTTCCTCTGCATTTGTAGCTAGACTTTTTGTTTCTACTTCTTCTTTATCTGTGGATTTTTCTGCTGTCATGTCTATCTGATTTTCCTCTATGGGGACCTCCATTTTTTTCTCCTCCTGTACCTCCTCCTTGTCTTTTTCTTCTTTCTTTTGCTCTTCCCCATCTTGCCTCCAGTTGTTCCTTTGATATGATTTGGTAACTGTTTCCTCAATCTCATAGTGTCCTCGATGTGTTTCAGCCTTTTCCTCTTTCCCCAGGGTCTCATTTTCTTCCACATTGTTTACTTCTCTCCTGCTGGGCAGTGACAAGCTCCCATCTGTTATTGTGGGGTCAAATTCCTTTTGACGTTCCAGGGCTTCCTGGAGACGTTTTTGACGTCTCTCCTCCCGTCTTGCCAGTCTCTCCAACAACGCAGCTTCATCATCTGTAGAACGCTTGGTTTCCTCTCCTGCCACACTACATAAAAGTGACAGTTTTGCATTAAAAGAAGAAAAAAAAAAATCTTTCTAACAACATATACACTTCACTGTTTCTAGGAAAAAACGTTACTGTAACATCATTCCATGGTTTGAAGATACAACTTCAAACAGGCTATATACTTCAAAATTCAGCAAAATGGTTCCACGATTAATTTTGGCATTTCTACATCCATAGGAATGCAATGTTTCACAGTATCAGAGCCTGGAATGGTTCTCTTTCAAGACAGCTCCAAGAGCCGCTGAAGTTCTAAGGAGACTTACTGACTTTGGTCGGCACTGGAATGGTCCCTGACACTTGTAGAACTGCACTATGAACTGCCCTGAAAAATTCACGCTCCCTCTCTGCATCCTGCAGCAGAATACTTGGAAGACCTTAGCTTACTTTAGGTGCTTCCTTCAGCTTGACCTGTTATATGTGTCTTATGCATAGCCTTCACCCTAGGCAACATTTTTGAAGATCCTACACAAGCAAGATACTTCCTGAGTTCAGTGAGTTTCTCTAGCAAAAAGAAGTTATTCCGGTTCCACAACAGCATTCACAGACGCAGTCCATAAAGGGATAGTCCAGCAATTAATGTGCAGTGAGGTTGTGATAGTCTATAGAGGGACAATAAACTATTAGAAATCAGAGCACAGCACCTAATTTAAGATATGCTATTCAACAGCTGTACATATCAGGAATGGACTTCATTCTCAGTCCCTAGGGTTTTCTTGACTCCTTTAAAATTCAGCTGTTTAATACTCATGTGTGTAGATTTCTTTCCTCTTTCTAGTTTTTTTATTCTTTCCTGTAGTCTGTTGTGGAAAAAGACTATAATCTATCATCAGAAATGTTGCTGTTTTCCTATCTATATCCATTCTCTTTAATAGAATGCTACTTGTGCTCAGTATCTATCAGCTTGATATCCCAATGTCTATTTCTGGTTTCTTCTGTCAGTTGTGTTATGGCCACTGGAGATCTGGGTATAGTATTTGAGACTATGTGAAACTAAACAAGTGATGGACAGACAGGAAGGCCAGCTCTGGCCACTCAGCTTGTGACAAGTAGGCGATGATATGAGTGATATAGTTTAGTGGTTTAGGAGTTGTGCGGTAGTGCTGAGCTGACAGTTGCACTTGATGATCTTAAAGATCTCTTCCAACCTTGACGATTCTGATTCTAAATGTAACCTCATTCCATAAACTTTTCTGCTGTTTATAGCTATATGACACTGACAGTGCCAGATGAGTACTGTGGTCTACAGCTCACATCTACCACCTTGCAGGCACGTTTCAGCTGCAGCTTGAGGCCTGGGTGCCCGCCTATCCCATGCGCCTTGGCCCCACAATGTCATGATCTCTATTAGCAGAACAAAAGATGTGGTGGTTTGTGAGGCCAGATGCAGTCACACCTGAGAAAATCTGACAACCTCCATGAGCCCCAGCTGAATCACCCCATAGACAGCCTTGAGGACACACTGGATATGGGTTATGAGCATAGCCTGAAGCCCAGAGTCAGTAATGCTCCCACTTTACTGTGTAGACACAGCCAGGGGCAATCTTCACAATGTTAGATTCTTCTTCAGAATAAGGATGGACAAACCGGGTACTTAAATTTTTAGTACCAAAGCAGACCTTTTCAAAATACTTCTCTACTCTGAATGAAAATTACCACTGACTTGTCAGTAAACAACAGTAAATGCCATTTACCTATTTTGGGCATTAACTTCTGATTTCTCCGTTACTTCTGCTGATAGATCTCCTTCTTCCTTTTGCCGCAGCCTCTCCTGTCGAGCCCGTCGGCGACGTTCTCTGGCTGCTTCTTCGTCATCGTCGTCATTTCTCTGGTAGGACAGCCTGCAGTAGAGCATTAGGGATAGGGAAATGAAGTTGCTATAGCATATAGGACACAGAAAAATTACAAAAAAAAAGTTTTCCAGAGCACAGTAAGAATGGCTGCAGTGGCTGCTCCATATGCTGCTTAGAAAATATGTTGTGAAGTTTGAGATGCACAATTTCAAAAGTTGGTTTTCTTTCATTTTTCAAAAGTGAACTTGACAAAATAATCATAGTGAAGGTGGCAGCCATACCACACTGTCAGTTTGCTCCTACAAAACACCAAGACCATAAAACCCCAGCTCTGTAGCTGAGCAAGAATCCTGCTAGCTTACACCATGATCCTGCTGGAACGCTCACAGCAGCATTTGAGCAGACTATCATTCAGACCCACATAACTGAAACTAGACTTAGCCAAGCAGCTTTTCATTAGTCTCCCCCAAATGTCACATGCTGAAAATGGTGACAGTATTCTAAATTTTAAAGACTAGAAATCAGGGAGACACAAGCATGGCAACATCTCTCAGTGGTTGGTTCTAAGTGCCAAACATCTGATACCCACAAAATTTTTGTGAGCCCAGAGCCCTGTCAGACCAAATCATATAAGATTCCTGCCGTGATGAAAGCCTACAGCTGAGAATTCATTGTATTCATCTAACCCATCATATTTAGTTTAGTTTCATTCTACTTGAAAAGGAGAGCAAGACCTTGCAATCCTAATAATCCTGTGGCCCATTCAAATCTTTGCTGAAGTGCATTATTACTGTGTGAGATAAAGGGAGAGGCCTGCATTCCTCTTATCTTTTTCAGCAGGGAAAGTGAAATGGGAAGTTAACACGTGCCAGACCCAGTCAGAACACTAATTTACTTTGCTTCTAGTAGTGGTCTGATACGCCATGGTAAAGATGTCACCTTCTCACATAGCCACACATTCAAGTTAGCTGTACAGCCATGCACACAGAGAAAAAATAGAGTTCTGCATCAAGTAAAACCAAGCATTGCAAAGAATATTTTAACATTAAAAGCAACTAAAATATTTTGATTTAGCTATCAGTGAGATGCTTTGGGCCCAATCCTGTCCTCTAACCTTATTCTGATACTACTTTTCTCCTTTGCCGAAGATAAGGTGGAAGTATAGGTTCAGCAGGGATTCAATTACCCAAATTTTACGTTAAGATTTGAAAATGTAAAACATGGCTGAGGCACTTGCCAGACCTAGAAAAGGATTTTCATCCTAATTGCACCAAAGAATTTGATTTGCTACTTTCATGGTCTGTCTCAACAGCTTGCAACCTTTTCTTTACAGAAACAACTCCTCTCAAGAAGAGTGAAAACCACAAGCAGCATGGTCATGAAGGATCATGTGGGGACAAGGAAGAAAGGAAGCAGACAAAATAAAAGCACTAGAGGTGATGCAGGGAAGGTAAGGAAAAACATTTCTTGCCATTTGTAAACAATTTAAAGGAGGATCAACATCTAAGTCTAGAACAGAAATCATGTGAATACAATCAAAAATCAGTGGGGTCTTTAATTTGCAGAAAAGAGAGACTCTCTGGAATAAAACTGCATTAGCAAACTGATGACAGACAGACCATTCATTTACAAGATATTCTTGCTGCAGGAAGGCTATGATCTTTTTAGCTCTGAAGTCCAAATGTAAGGGCACAGGAAAGGGCATACTGCTCTGAGCCTGTGGCAGCTGGATAATGGCCATGACTGAGTCAGTTCCCAGTGCCTATGGCTCAGCATTTGTCTTTGCAGTGAGACCACGTGAGGATGAAGTAGTTTATCCCACTCTCGGTACACACACAGAACACTCTTACACAGCAAGGAGAACAGCTGCTATCAAAACCCCTTTAAAATACCTTTTTAAAAATCACCAGTTGCTCAGCAAACTAAAAAACAAAACAAAACAAAACCAGGAAAAAAAACCAAACAAAATAAAAACAAAACAAAACAAAAACCAAAAAAACCCACCACAAAACAAAACAAACAAACAAACAAAACAAACACACACACACACACACAAAAAAAAACCCCCACACACCAAAAAACACACCATCCTAGGCAAAAAATTCTCACAAAATGGTACCCGTTAAACAGATATGCATTTCCTGTCCTTGGACACGTACCACACAGATCATCTGTCAAGAAAACTGACAATCTCTCTCAATATGCTTTTAAGTATATCCACGGCCTTACTACAGCAAGTAGCGGTTTCCTACAGCGAGCAAGTACACTAGTTATGGGCTCCATCCATTAGAATCACCTTAAATACTCACCAGCATGGATGCATGCAACATGCACACTAATGTGGAAACAGTCATGTGAAAAACTAATTGCAATATTTTTAGAGATCTGTTTTATGTTTTATTCACAATTCTGTTAAAACTGCCTCCCAGGCTGTACTTTTACAGGCTGTTTTGCTTGCCTCTGAAATAAAGGTTTAATTAATGGGTTAATGACCAGACCATGGGTAAACCGACAGCAGGATCATCTATGAAATGATTCAGCATAGTTACCCCAACTGCCACTGACTTTCCATGAGAAATTCAGTCATAGGAAAGATGGTGCAAGTTAGGTAAATGCCATTTCTGCTCATGAAAAATACACTCTTCCGACTAGATTTTATCTCATCATTTACTCAGTCCTCATGCACTGAGTTTGTTCATCCTAACTGGACTAGCTCTCTTTTCCTTAGCTATCGACATAACCAACTGCTTCTCTGGTGCCTGGTGTCAAAATAATTTCACACAGAAAGTAAACCATGGGTTGACACATGAATTCATGCATCCTCCACTGGATGATCCTCACTCTCCCACTGTTACCACTCTCCCTAGCTACCCCTCACAACCAAAATCAATCTGGGAGTTCTTTGAAGCTTATATTTCACTTGCCTACATCTTTTGACATTCTTCAGAGTAAGAGAAATAATAAAAAATATGACCAAGATTTTAACTCTGTATATCAGATAGATGGAAATCTGATGATCCATGTTGGCCTGTGCTGTTTCTCCACTCTTGGAGAGCAGCCTTGCTGCCCAGCATAGACATACACACAGGGCAACTGAATTAA
>NW_020955498.1:1313016-1314973 GCF_003031625.1 Empidonax traillii
CCTACATCTTTTGACATTCTTCAGAGTAAGAGAAATAATAAAAAATATGACCAAGATTTTAACTCTGTATATCAGATAGATGGAAATCTGATGATCCATGTTGGCCTGTGCTGTTTCTCCACTCTTGGAGAGCAGCCTTGCTGCCCAGCATAGACATACACACAGGGCAACTGAATTAAACTAAACTTACATCCATTTGTCACTTCCATAGAACTATTCAAATCTTTGCAGGCAAGTATCTCTCTATAGTTAGTTGTTCCAGCTATCTCCGGCAATGAGACCACAACACAGCATGACCTCAAAGAGGTATGCCAAGCCTTCTGATGCATGAAAGCTCTTATTAAATATTCAGATGAAAAAGATGACCTCTTGGAAACCATCCTATACCTCTTCATCAAAGATAACATGATCTCAGTCTCAACTTCAAGTAATAGAGAAAAAAATCGGCTGCTTCTCCTGTTATTTTTCTCTGTGTTTCTGACATGAGAAAAAGCTGTGTAACCTCTCTGCATTATTGGTAACCTGTTCTACTAAAGCTATAGTGCTAAGTCTGTCATCCTTCCCATATAGCACAACTCCTGTACGGGAGACTGAGTATCTCATCAAAGTGACAGAATAGTTCCCACCACATTAGCCAGTGATAACAAGTAACAGTAGATGTTCTGTCCTACTAAGTAGCTAGGACAAATTTATACCTCCAGGACTGAAATCCCAAACCTGCTAAAGTCAACAATGAATCTCCCAATTAGTGAGTCTAAAAATGATGCATTCAGACTGAATCGGGGAACTCCACAGCCTTGAAGGGAAAATAACTCTGCTGGATTGGGAATACAGGTGATGTGGCCATCTGCCTCAGACCTTCTTCAGAGAGACTCATCACTCTGTATTTTACACTAAATAGTGAATTTACATTAAGTTGTAACCCATTAAGAGACTTAGTAATAGCTAGGATGATTATGGGGCTGAAACCATTTCAAACGAGCCAGATTCAGCTCGTTTCCACTTGAAACCACAAATCAGTTCAAATATTATCTAAGGCACTTTGGTTTTTGAGTTCTTTGCCCAGTACTACTACATTTTTATTATTGCCTGAATTATGACAGCATTGAAATTTCTCAGTCATGATCAGGGGCTTGCTACAGTAGGCAATTTATAAAGATAAAGCAAGACCTTGTCCCTCTTCTAAACAGCTTGTATTCTGATTAAAGAAAACCTTTATAATTTGTAGCACTATCTCCCCTCAGTTAATCATAAGCTAAACCTGATGAATATAAATTATTTTTCACTTTTCACAGGAGTAGGAAAAATCTGTCTAATTTGAGCTGAATCCCACAATTCCAGGAGGCAGGGAGAAAGAATTGCTGTGAATCTGGACTCCATTTCAAGAGCGTCAAAAGTATGTGAAAAAATTCCAAACAGAACAAAAGCCTTTAAGATTTTTAACCTAAACAGCCAGCTCGTATCTACCTCTTATTTTCTCTACGGTTCACTCAAATCTGTCTGTTTTCCCTTTCTCCCGCCCACAAAACCACCTTGCATTCTTAGCAGCGTTCTCACAACGGGTACCTCAATTAGATGCAATCATACCTCTTCAGCAAGCTCTTTTCCACACAACTTTGTTATCTGGAAGCCCTTACATGTGTTATACATTAGTTTTCTCTGTGGTCCTCCCCAAGAAATGAGATCACTTATCCTGTTCCAGACTGCTTCACCTCTACTTGCAACCTACTTCACCCTTCCTCATCTAAGACCACAGCAGTTGAAGTGGTATTTGTTGACTTGTGTATTTCTAAATTTATGTCAGATGGAGGATGCCAGTAAAATGTCCTCAATGACAAATTTAATTACCAGACTCAATCTATAAATGTGCATTTGTTTGCCTTTTGTGCTCTTAGAAAGTCTTCCTATTTACCCAGGCTCTTCCTGAAAGGATGGGTGGGGTGAGGATGGACTTTGT
>NW_020955498.1:1315367-1318765 GCF_003031625.1 Empidonax traillii
CTTGTGTATTTCTAAATTTATGTCAGATGGAGGATGCCAGTAAAATGTCCTCAATGACAAATTTAATTACCAGACTCAATCTATAAATGTGCATTTGTTTGCCTTTTGTGCTCTTAGAAAGTCTTCCTATTTACCCAGGCTCTTCCTGAAAGGATGGGTGGGGTGAGGATGGACTTTGTTAAAATACCCACTGGGGAGTGCTCTTTGTGTCACTGTTGATATTCAGTCTCATTTTATTTATTATTACATATGCTTTTAATCTTTTTATTGTTCATTTAATTTGTGTTATGATAGGCACACTTCAAAATGTGGATATAAACAACTGATCAATCTTCACCTAAAACAACCCATAACAAATGCATACGCTTCCAGAGGGTTGTTCCTTCTTCAAGCTTTGCGTGTCAATGGCAGCTGTATTTCATTCAAGTCATATCTAAAAATATGGTGAATGGTGGGGGGCAGTTTTGGGGAAAACTGTTTTCTCTAATCATTCCTCCATAATTCAAGGAGAACTGACAGCCTTCTGCTCAGACCTGCTCAAGAAGATTAATTTTTATGAGGGAAAGAGCAGAATCTCAGTCCTTAATGCTCATGTTTCAAAAAGATGTAGTGAGTGAAAACGGGATTATGCTGGAGACATGCAGACATGCCACCACAGTTCTCAGTTCAATGTTGTGCATGAAGGCTGATATTAACATCCATATTTTTGACATATTTCTCAATTTGACATGCATAATTTTTTTTCACATTGAATGTAGGAGGGACAAGTGGATAAAATTAACCAATGGCTGGAAATGAAATCCAGACAAATTAAAACTGGAAATTAGGCACGTCTTTAGCAGTGAGGGTAATTATATATAGAAGAAACGATGGAACATCCATCTCTTGCATCTTCACATTAAGATGGATGCCTTTTTGGAAGTTATACTACCAAAAAATACCAATTTTGGGGCTCACTTGGTGAAATTCCATTAACACTTAGGTATGGAAAATTAGACTAGATTATATGGTGGCACCTGCCGGGCTTAAACACTACAGCCTTACATTTACCCAAAGGTATATGCTTCTCATTTTGCTCACAATTTGTCTGTCTCACAAGTATTTTTAGTCTTTTGATCCACACATTCTCCAGAGCTGCACAGCCTGACTCACCTTTCAGTGTACTGTGTACTCATTCACCTTGTTTTCATACTGCGTGTTTCTAATATACTTTCTTCTTTATCTTAGGTCCAAAGAGTTCAATGATTACTATTTTTTCTTATGGGTAACCACTTAGTCAAAAGGTTAGCAGAACAACATTTTTCTGTCAGATTTGGCATCCTTAATTTCTTACCATACCTTTAGAAGCATTTCTTCTACCTTAAACTTTGATCTAAAAAACTAAAGGCTAAAAAACCTGTGCATTTTAACAACTTTTTGTTTGTTTGTTTGTTTATTTTGTTTCAGCTAAGGAAGATCTTTAGATTATTTACTTGGGCTAAGGATTTGGCTGGGAGACATGACAAAATACTTAAGTGTGGGAAAGAAAACATCTTCTGAGAGGTCCAGTTTGTGTACATTCTTTTTTATGGTTTCTTTTGATGTTTTTGACGTTGATGTTTTTTCACAGGTAAGGAAAGAGTAGGTACACTTATCCCTTTAACAGTGTGATTGTAAAGAACTAAGGTGCAAAGAATCCACTTTGAAGAATGAAGTATAAAAGGTGATATGGAAGCTAATAAACACAAGGAAAAAGGATTCCTTACTGACAACAAAAATCCTTGTTGACTACCAAGTAATTAATGTGAAAAGCATCTGGGCATTTTATTGCGTTGCTGGGGATGGCACTGAAGCCTCTGGGACAGATCTGGTCTTCCCAGATTACTGGTTTCTGTTGAAAATATAAATTTCAGATTCATCGATGTCCAATATTAATATTTCCAATGCCTTGTCTCTTTTTTCTTTTTTTTTCTTTTCTTTTTTTTTTTTTTTCAGTTTCCTGCTCATAACAACACAGCTCCTTTGGTTTTAGATTCAAGCCCTAAAACCTGGGCTTCCTACTTGGAGCTGACTGGTAACATCATGGCATCATTCTGCACAAATGCAGAATGACTAATGCACGTGGCTATTTTTTTTTTTTCTTTCCTCATGGCTTAAAATTGATCATCTGTTTCATAATATGAAACACAAGCAGATTCTCCAACCACATTCAAATAGCTCTGGAAAATCGCCTCTGAGTACTGCAGCATAAATTGAACACAGGGCTGCTAACATGAAGGGTAAAAAACTTCAGCTACCGAACCGATGCCTAATTTGCCTCCAACATATATTACATTTAGATAAAAGAGCTTTTTGGAAACATACCAGGGAAAAGCACATAATTCTCTCAATATGTGAAGTCTGTAATGCTCTGTAGTTTAAGTTCATCCACAATAGACAAGGCACTGACCTGTCAGTGAGCAGAGCAGTGCTTTCCCATTTTAATTTAGAAGTTTCACACACACATAAAGAGAAACTGGGAAGAAAACAACAATTAGCCAAGTACCTTCTAGCTGATAGTTGGTACTTTTTTACTTCATTGAAGCTTAGAAGAATTCACTCAGAACTCTGTTTCCCTGGCAGATGGCAAACAGTCAGAAAGAACAGAAAACAAGCTTGCTTTTTCAAATGTGAAAAAGTGGGAGCAAACCCCAACCAGTGTGCATACCACTGCGGTTGATGAGGAATTTGTTGACTCCATAGCGAATTGCTTGCTACCACCACCTCCAGTCTCTAGTGCTTTATTGCATATAAAATCCAAAATAATTTATGCCACAGCTTCACCCAGTAATATTCAGGCATGTGACTTGAGAATAATGGGCATTTTGCCTAGCTGAGGCACAAGTAAGGCCTTACAGGATATGCCCCACAATATATAATCCATAATTTCTACGAAGTCAAACAAGAAATTTTCTTTCTTGCAGTTTTGGGCTGCTGTATTCAATGTGGCTTTCAAGGCACTTTCAAACCTCAAATTGCTAATTTACTGAATGCATGCAAAATTAAGATCTAACTCTTCCTCTTTTATATTGCACTGCAAATAAAACTCCAGCTGGCATGACTGAGAGATTTAATAAAGACAGAAGAAATTAAAAATAAAACATACATTTAATGTAAAAAAAATCTTCCCTTCATATTGAGAACTGTGATCTTCCTAGAAAACACGCTGAAGATTTGAGGAATTAAACCTACATTTATTTACAGGCATCTTTAGCCAACTGATGTCTCCAATGTGTCATGCTCAAGCTCCAGAGTTCTGTATTTCCTCCAACTATTATTTTAACTCTTACAAAATTCATGCCATCATCTACGATATCTATCAGAGACCTTTAAATGAAGGCAAGAGAGAGAAGGCAGGCATAAGGACTTTTGTTATGGGG
>NW_020955498.1:1318981-1325087 GCF_003031625.1 Empidonax traillii
CAGGCATCTTTAGCCAACTGATGTCTCCAATGTGTCATGCTCAAGCTCCAGAGTTCTGTATTTCCTCCAACTATTATTTTAACTCTTACAAAATTCATGCCATCATCTACGATATCTATCAGAGACCTTTAAATGAAGGCAAGAGAGAGAAGGCAGGCATAAGGACTTTTGTTATGGGGCCATCTCTTCATCCTAAATCCTCACGTCAATAAACTATAATACTGAGGTAGGTAGAGGCAGAGATGGGCACTCCCTCAGAAAGCCTGTGGAGAATCTGGAGCAAAAGCATAGAAGGAACCCTGCAGACTTTCTCATGTAATTTTTCTCAAGTAATTACTTTCTCAAGTAATTTTTCTCTATATATTTTTATATGCATGCATATATAATAGATATGTAGTCTCAACAATGAATATGAGAAACACTTGTTTCTATTTAAAAGCTAAAAACTCCCATCACATGCATAGTTACAGCAGTGAGAGAAACAATGGATATTTTATCAAATTTCACTACAGAGATAAAAGAAAGGAGAACTGAATGGGAGAAAAACTGGCTTCTCACTCTTCTCTGTTCAGTGTGCAGTTTAGTCCAGTAACTGCAGCAGGTAAAGTTTTGTGAAAAAAAATAGTTTAAATTAAAAAAAAAAAATTCATTCCTAGTGTTTTGGGTTTTTTTTTATTCCAAAGCAGTATGCTGCATCCTTGCATATTAGCAAACAAGAACAAATTGATGATTGCAGGAAAGCACAAACTGGATTATAATAAATCATGTATGTATTGCTAACCTGGAAACCCAGCCTTCAGTTTCATCTGCTTATCTACTTTGGTGCTGGTTACCCACTTGGAAGGCGTCTTTAATGCAGAAATCTGGGAAATAGAAATCCCCTTAATAAACCAGTGTTTGCATTTCATTGCCTCCACAAAGATTAATAGGATTGCTGCTTTTTAAGAGCACTGTGTTTGAAAAGGAAGTAGAAGACTGTGAGGATAGGTCTTGTACACAGGAACCTTCACTAATTTCAACTCATACTTGCTCCACTGAATATCATAAAAGGACAAACACTAAAAAAGTTAACTCAGAGAATCACTGATTTGAGGGATGAAATATTAACATCCAAACCAATCTAAGTCACACAATCCTTCATCACCACACCCAGTCTACTCACAATCAACTTCCAGCATACATCTATTCATCATCTACCCTGACAAAACATGACATTTTTAAAATTTGAGGTGCAACCTGACTTTGGTTTTCAAAGATGACAAATTTCTAAGCTAAATCCCCTTTTGCACTCCACGTTTTCTTCACTTGCCTGCCAGGCTTTGTAAGGTGTAATGAGGAACCAGGGGACAGCATTCTACTGTGGGGGAATGTTGAAGGGAAGAGAGTTCATGGTATCACATTGATTGATATCAAGGAAAACAGCCACCATCAGTGCTGAACTCATCTTGAAAGGAGTTATTTCATCTGAATGCCACTGTGCCTGGGGCAGATCAGAATGTAGGCTATGGATGTGGCTCCATAACTGAAACATCAGTCTCTGATTTAGGACTGACACTGAAATTCTATATGAATTTGAACAAAAATGGGCGAGGGAAAGAGTGGAGCAGGAAGGAGCGACATGGAAGCAGGAATCAAACACAGACTGGGGCTGTAGGAAGGGTCCTGAAACAAGACATCTCCCTGGGCTGTGGATGGGGAGAGAGAAGAGATAGACAGCAGCAGTGGATGAGGAGCCTCCATCCTTGCAGGGCATGAGATGGTGAATGAAGAAAGGTTGATGGAGAAATACTGGGAGGACAGGGAAGAGGCAAAGGGATCCATCAGGGAATAGCAAGGACAGCAAAAGTACCAAGACTGGGCAAGTGGGTCTGTCCTCAACATCCAGACAGGTTTACATGGCTGTCCAGGGCCTGGAAGACCAAAACCCACTATGACTGGCAGAAAGGAAAGTGTGAGATAGCAGGTTGTGATTACCCAGATTACATATCACTCAGTAACTTCAGCCTTGCCTATGATCTAAAATTCATGGCTGTTCACTTTTACCATGGACAAGCATCTGTCTTTTTCTCAGGTGTTTAAGAAACCTACTGTCAACAGCCAAGGTGATTAGGAGATATTTTCAGTGAGACAGCAGAGGAATTACTAGTGCAGATCATGTCATTTGCTAACAGGATTAGGGGCAGCTACACTCCATGCATCCCTCCAAAAGCTAATCCTGATGTGTCTTTCACCTTCATGAAAGGTAAAAAACCCTTCCATAAAACAGGTCCATACAGATATGCAAGGCTGAGTACAGCACTTTGAACAGCACGTTAATGTTACAACGATTTGCAGCCATTGTATAATAGCACTGTGCAAATTAGACAGCTGGAAGTTTGAAATGCAGCCAGATAAACACAATAAAATACACTGGCTTTATCCTTTCAATTAGTTTTCCCTTAGATGTTCTTGTTCCTCTCGTTGCTTCACTGTGATTCTTACTCCAGAGAAGTTGTAAGAACCTACTAAACTCAGTACCGGAGATAGTCTATGGAAAGCTGGCTGAGCTCATGAGAGCTGATTAATCACACTGCAAATACAAATATAAAGCCACTGTTCTTTAAAAAGTGGGAAAAAACAAACCTTTTTGCAGAACTCTAGCATCCAACAAATAACCTCTTCCATTTCAAAGATTCAGTAACAAATTGTGTACAAGTTATAAGTTACTCACAGAAACTACTCAGGCAAAAACTAGGAAACAGAATAAAATAACAATTTGCTTGTCCTAGGAATGCCCATACTGTGGACTTCCAGTGGGACAGAGGCAGCTGTAGGAGGCATAAGGCATAAGACACAGAAATTGCTCTGTGGAGATATAGTGGAGACGTGAGGGGCTTTTCTGCAATATTCAGTGTGTTTTCAAATCACAGCAATTATTAAGGTGCCCTTTTTTATTGTTGTTAATTTCAATTTCATTCTGGAATAGTAGTTTCATGCAGGAAACCAGTCTGTAATAGCTGTTGCAAAATGCTTTGTACAGGTAGGCACCAAAGTGGGGAGGATGGCAAAGAGCTGCCATGATAAGAAAGCAATACAGCTAATGGAAACAGACAAAAGAGTCTAATTCCAAATGTGAGACGACACAACTGCTGACAAGTTTCCATCACCAAGAAGCAAAGCCTTCCAAAAGATTCAAGTGACATTTTCACAGAAAATGTAATTGAATGGTAAACAGTTGTTTAAGCCAAGGCTGCCGGTATCATACATTACATTCCAGAAGAGAATGTGGACCAATGGATATTTTCCCCTCATTGTCACATTAGTTCTTGGCACTTGCTCAATTCATTCCCTCAAAAGATCTCAACATGTTTTACAAATGTTAAGTAATCCTTGCAACACTTTCTGAATCCCGTGTGGTGGGTGTTGTTACTACTATAATGTCAGTTTATGAATGGAAAACCAGAATATAGATGAATGTGCTACTTTTAGCCTAAACCATGCAGATAAGGTTGTCATTTAGCTGTACTACTTCACACCTGTTTCAAAACCTGTTGAAGCAACCAGAAGCTCTTCCAAGCAACTTCCAAAGGGTATGTGGGCTCCTTCCACCCAGGCCTATCGCTAACAGCTACACTGTGCTGACTTCCATCACTGCACTTGAAAGCATGTGAAAGCCACTAGCAGAATTATTATCCTGGGTTATCTTTTTGCTGTCATACTGAACAAAGAGATGTGCTCCTCTGAGCAAGTGATAGCCTGCCTCTCCTCTATAAAATGCCTTCTGTTGATAGGTATTACCAAACCAGTGCTTTATATTTTTAAAAAATAGGTGTGCCTGCTGGGAAATGGGTGAAAAGGAAAGGTGAAAAGCAAGTTCAGCCCAGGGGATCTTGTTGGCTGTATCATGCAAAAGCACCTTGGGTTTTATACAGGGGTCAGCATGGCTCAACATAGCCTGGCACCTTGCATTGGGTTGTGAACTGAAATACATTTAAATGCCTGAAAATATGGGAAATGAGGTGCAGGATCCTAACTCTATCACTGGGAAACAGGGAGTTAGCTTGCTGTCAAATGCTTCTGCTTCTCCAGCTTCAACAGATGCAGAAAGCCAGCTTGGTGAGGTAGCACTTCCAAAAGGTGATTGAGTGAGGAAACACCAGCTCTGCACCAGAGAAGTTCCAGTCCTACAGAAACTGTAGGAGTTATCACATGGGAAGGTTTCTGTACAGCACAGCTCTCACTGCACCCTCCTCAGTTCCACAGTGTAGACAGGACTGACATGAATATCATCCAACACTTCCAACACTCTTGCAAGACTTTGTCTTGATTCAAAGTCAAAACTTTTCCTGTCTCACCTGGACTGCAAGACAGCATTTTAGGGAGTCACTGAGACTGCTAAAATAAGACATTTGCACAGCAAACTACACCAGCACAGAACAGACTTGATCCAAACATGCTACTCTTCACCTAAGTATCCTCATGCCAGCAATTCGTATTAACTATTCATATACACACACCAAGCCCATTGCAAAGGAGAAGCAATTCAGTATAGACTTTTATGAAAGTTCTCATTGAATTTAAGTTATGCATTCTGAAAGCTACTGGGAGGGGCCAAAAACCAAGTGCTGGATAGCAAATCTAGATCCAATATAGATTATAGATGTAGATATATCTACACCTAATATAGATTTGATATTTTGTGAAAATAAAATGCTCAGAAAGCAAGGATTTGGGAATGTAAACTGAAGAATACTTGGCACAATAAAGAATTAGGACAAGCATAAGACAATTTCAATTCCTGCTTATAAAGAGGGTGGTCCAACCTGTTACCATAATTCAATTGACTGAGATTACTGAGTAAACAAGAACATGGTAATCAACTGTCTGAAGAAGATAGCTTTAGCAGCTATGAGGTAACAAAAGGGTCTAGGGATCAGCAATACTCTAAATTGCAAAAGTAAGTTAAGACTGCTTTTAAAGCAGCTAACAGGCTGATAGTTAAGTTGCTAAATAGGGAATTTAGAAGACTTCATTTAGCCCCTTTTCTGCTACAGGTACATGAGATGCTTAAACTCCCCTGTGCTCCAGCTGTCATCTGACTAACACACAGAAATGCTTAGTAAAAATAATCATGCATTTCTGGGATGGCCAGCACAACAAGCATTACCTACATCAATAAGGTATTGTAAGACCAACTGGTGTAATGCAAACACAGGCATAAGTGAAACACCTCTGCCAATGAGGTGCTCTTGGATCTACTTATATATGCTTCTGCCAGCTCAAGGTGAGTATGAGACAGACTGTCAGTGTTAGTGCATAGATATAAACATTTACAAACAGTTTTTCTATACGTTTGCTCCAAGTTTGCTCAAAATACTACCACAAATTTAGCAAATATTTCAGAAGATCCAGGTAAGGCCCCACTACCTGCTTTATGACATTACAGAGGAAACTTTTAAATGGTTTTCTGCTCTATTTCAGCTCCCCAGAACCTCTTCCAGTGCCTTCTCCAATTTCTTCTCACATTCCAGGCAGCCCTTGTCACTCTTCACCAAATGGCATTTTAATGGTTCTCTTTATCTTCCTCCTCCATACCTGTGAGCCCTGTGCAATACATCCTCCCAAGCTTAAACCTCCCTTCTGCCTACCCTTGCAATACTACCAGCCTTTGCAGGACTCAAGTTCTCACTGAAATGATGTCATGCATCTTGAAAAGTGCTAGAAGGGACCAAAAAAACAGGGACAAGGCCCTAAACAGCAAAACCTCTGCTTGCTATAATCCTGTGAGAAGAGTAACCGTGTCTTTTTGAGGGAAAGAAAATACATTGGTATGACTACCAAGGCAGAACAATAAAAGAAACAAATAGCACACACAGAATGTAGCAGAAACAAACATCTTCTCATAGGTTTAGAGCATTCACCTTCCTAAGTTCGGGGGCAATAAACATGGGACTGGAGGGGACACACTGTCTCCTACCTAATCACTTCACAGGGTGTTGAATGAGTTTGAAAGAGAGAGAATAATACAGGAAATCAAGTAAGGAATTAACCCCACGGCTATCCCAAAATGACGAATAACCCCATGGCTATCCCAAAATGACAAAGGACCAAATGCAGCTCTCAGATA
>NW_020955498.1:1325108-1329486 GCF_003031625.1 Empidonax traillii
CATCTACGTCCTGAGGACCTCGCTGCCACCGTCCAAGCGTGCTTGGCCCCGGCAGATGAACCTCAGGATTAAAGGGTGGGCTCAGTTCCGCGCACACTGTGTCTCACCTAAAAAATCCAATGCGCAGGCTGGAAGGTGGAAAGACCTTCCCCGGTTCTTCGTTCGCGAAGAGACTGGCCATTACCATATGGTGAGTGGGGGGAAAAACTATTGAAAAGGAGATGTCTTAAAGTTTTCTGGTACTGATTGCCCATGCACACAACTCACGGGTGCTGTGCAGATGCAAATTTTGTTTCAAAGGAAATTCATGGCTGTTCACTTTTACCATGGACAAGCATCTGTCTTTTTCTCAGGTGTTTAAGAAACCTACTGTCAACAGCCAAGGTGATTAGGAGATATTTTCAGTGAGACAGCAGAGGAATTACCAGTGCAGATCATGTCATTTGCTAACAGGATTAGGGGCAGCTACACTCCATGCATCCCTCTAAAAGCTAATCCTGATGTGTCTTTCACCTTCATGAAAGATAAAAAACCCTTCCATAAAACAGGTCCATACAGATATGCAAGGCTGAGTACAGCACTTTGAACAGCACATTAATGTTACAACGATTTGCAGCCATTGTATAATAGCACTGTGCAAATTAGACAGCTGGAAGTTTGAAATGCAGCCAGATAAACACAATAAAATACACTGGCTTTATCCTTTCAATTAGTTTTCCCTTAGATGTTCTTGTTCCTCTCGTTGCTTCACTGTGATTCTTACTCCAGAGAAGTTGTAAGAACCTACTAAACTCAGTACCGGAGATAGTCTATGGAAAGCTGGTTGAGCTCATGAGAGCTGATTAATCACACTGCAAATACAAATATAAAGCCACTGTTCTTTAAAAAGTGGGAAAAAACAAACCTTTTTGCAGAACTCTAGCATCCAACAAATAACCTCTTCCATTTCAAAGATTCAGTAACAAATTGTGTACAAGTTATAAGTTACTCACAGAAACTACTCAGGCAAAAACTAGGAAACAGAATAAAATAACAATTTGCTTGTCCTAGGAATGCCCATACTGTGGACTTCCAGTGGGACAGAGGCAGCTGTAGGAGGCATAAGGCATAAGACACAGAAATTGCTCTGTGGAGATACAGTGGAGACGTGAGGGGCTTTTCTGCAATATTCAGTGTGTTTTCAAATCACAGCAATTATTAAGGTGCCCTTTTTTATTGTTGTTAATTTCAATTTCATTCTGGAATAGTAGTTTCATGCAGGAAACCAGTCTGTAATAGCTGTTGCAAAATGCTTTGTACAGGTAGGCACCAAAGTGGGGAGGATGGCAAAGAGCTGCCATGATAAGAAAGCAATACAGCTAATGGAAACAGACAAAAGAGTCTAATTCCAAATGTGAGACGACACAACTGCTGACAAGTTTCTATCACCAAGAAGCAAAGCCTTCCAAAAGATTCAAGGGACATTTTCACAGAAAATGTAATTGAATGGCAAACAGTTGTTTAAGCCAAGGCTGCTGGTATCATACATTACATCACAGAAGAGAATGTGGACCAATGGATATTTTCCCCTCATTGTCACATTACTTGCTCAATTCTTTCCCTCAAAAGATCTCAACATGTTTTACAAATGTTAAGTAATCCTTGCAACACTTTCTGAATCCCGTGTGGTGGGTGTTGTTACTACTATAATGTCAGTTTATGAATGGAAAACCAGAATATAGATGAATGTGCTACTTTTAGCCTAAACCATGCAGATAAGGTTGTCATTTAGCTGTACTACTTCACACCTGTTTCAAAACCTGTTGAAGCAACCAGAAGCTCTTCCAAGCAACTTCCAAAGGGTATGTGGACTCCTTCCACCCAGGCCTATCGCTAACAGCTACACTGTGCTGACTTCCATCACTGCACTTGAAAGCATGTGAAAGCCACTAGCAGAATTATTATCCTGGGTTATCTTTTTGCTGTCATACTGAACAAAGAGACGTGCTCCTCTGAGCAAGTGATAGCCTGCCTCTCCTCTATATAATGCCTTCTGTTGATAGGCATTACCAAACCAGTGCTTTATATTTTTAAAAAAGAGGTGTGCCTGCTGGGAAATGGGTGAAAAGGAAAGGTGAAAAGCAAGTTCAGCCCAGGGGATCTTGTTGGCTGTATCATGCAAAAGCACCTTGGGTTTTATACAGAGGTCAGCATGGCTCAACATAGCCTGGCACCTTGCATTGGGTTGTGAACTGAGACACACTTAAATGCCTGAAAATATGGGAAATGAGGTGCAGGATCCTAACTCTACCACTGGGAAACATGGAGTTAGCTTGCTGTCAAATGCTTCTGCTTCTCCAGCTTCAACAGATGCAGAAAGCCAGCTTGGTGAGGTAGCACTTCCAAAAGGTGATTGAGTGAGGAAACACCAGCTCTGCACCAGAGAAGTTCCAGTCCTACAGAAACTGTAGGAGTTATCACATGGGAAGGTTTCTGTACAGCACAGCTCTCACTGCACCCTCCTCAGTTCCACAGTGTAGACAGAACTGACATGAATATCATCCAACACTTCCAACACTCTTGCAAGACTTTGTCTTGATTCAAAGTCAAAACTTTTCCTGTCTCACCTGGACTGCAAGACAGCATTTTAGGGAGTCACTGAGACTGCTAAAGTAAGACATTTGCACAGCAAACTACACCAGCACAGAACAGACTTGATCCAAACATGCTACTGTTCACCTAAGTATCCTCTTGCCAGCAATTCGTATTAACTATTCATATACACACACCAAGCCCATTGCAAAGGAGAAGCAATTCAGTATAGACTTTTATGAAAGTTCTCACTGAATTTAAGTTATGCATTCTGAAAGCTACTGGGAGGGGCCAAAAACCACGTGCTGGATAGCAAATCTAGATCCAGTATAGATTATAGATGTAGATATATCTACACCTAATATAGATTTGATATTTTGTGAAAGTAAAATGCTCAGAGAGCAAGGATTTGGCAATGTAAACTGAAGAATACTTGGCACAATAAAGAATTGGGACAAGCATAAGACAATTTCAATTCCTGCTTATAAAGAGGGTGGTCCAACCTGTTACCATAATTCAATTAACTGAGATTACTGAGTAAACAAGAATATGGTAATCAACTGTCTCAAGAAGATAGCTTTAGCAGCTATGAGGTAACAAAAGGGTCTAGGGATCAGCAATACTCTAAATTGCAAAAGTAAGTTAAGACTGCTTTTAAAGCAGCTAACAGGCTGATAGTTAAGTTGCTAAATACGGAATTTAGAAGACTTCATTTAGCCCCTTTTCTGCTACAGGTACATGAGATGCTTAAACTCCCCTGTGCTCCAGCTGTCATCTGACTAACACACAGAAATGCTTAGTAAAAATAATCATGCATTTCTGGGATGGCCAGCACAACAAGCATTACCTACATCAGTAAGGTATTGTAAGACCAACTGGTGTAATGCAAACACAGGCATAAGTGAAACACCTCTGCCAATGAGGTGCTCTTGGATCTACTTATATATGCTTCTGCCAGCTCAAGGTGAGTATGAGACAGACTGTCAGTGTTAGTGCATAGCTATAAACATTTACAAACAGTTTTTCTATACGTTTGCTCCAAGTTTGCTCAAAATACTACCACAAATTTAGCAAATATTTCAGAAGCTCCAGGTAAGGCCCCACTACCTGCTTTATGACATTACAGAGGAAACTTTTAAATGGTTTTCTGCTCTATTTCAGCTCCCCAGAACCTCTTCCAGTGCCTTCTCCAATTTCTTCTCACATTCCAGGCAGCCGTTGTCACTCTTCACCAAATGGCATTTTAATGGTTCTCTTTATCTTCCTCCTCCATACCTGTGAGCCCTGTGCAATACATCCTCCCAAGCTTAAACCTCCCTTCTGCCTACCCTTACAATACTGCCAGCCTTTGCAGGACTCAAGTTCTCACTGAAATGATGTCATGCATCTTGAAAAGTGCTAGAAGGGACCAAAAAAACAGGGACAAGGCCCTAAACAGCAAAACCTCTGCTTGCTATAATCCTGTGAGAAGAGTAACCATGTGTTTTTGAGGGAAAGAAAATACATTGGTATGACTACCAAGGCAGAACACTAAAAGAAACAAACAGCACACACAGAATGTAGCAGAAACAAACATCTTCTCATAGGTTTAGAGCATTCACCTTCCTAAGTTCGGGGACAATAAACATGGGACTGGAGGGGACACACTGTCTCCTACCTAATCACTTCACAGGGTGTTGAATGAGTTTGAAAGAGAGAGAATAATACAGGAAATCAAGTAAGGAATTAACCCCACGGCTATCCCAAAATGACGAATAACCCCATGGCTATCCCAAAATGACAAAGGACCAAATGCAGCTCTCAGATA
>NW_020955498.1:1330441-1355953 GCF_003031625.1 Empidonax traillii
TCCTAAGTTCGGGGACAATAAACATGGGACTGGAGGGGACACACTGTCTCCTACCTAATCACTTCACAGGGTGTTGAATGAGTTTGAAAGAGAGAGAATAATACAGGAAATCAAGTAAGGAATTAACCCCACGGCTATCCCAAAATGACGAATAACCCCATGGCTATCCCAAAATGACAAAGGACCAAATGCAGCTCTCAGATATGCACAAGACAGGAATATTTGTTTTTGAGTTGATGGGCTGCAAACTATTGTTAATGCACATGCTGCAAATGGGAAATTTTCAAAGCCATATAGGTAAAGACTGCTGGAAATCCCAAGACAGCATTGCTACAGCATTAAGAGAGTTTTTTAACGTTGGTGAGACTTGAGTAAAAGCTACATTTGCAGAGAACTCCTTTGCCTTTATGGCAAATTTAACAGAGGAACTAGAAGAACATTACTCCTCAGACTTAGTCTTTCTAACTAAAGTAAAAGTTTAGCTGCTTTTGGAAAGAGATGTGGCCTCTGCTAATTAGGTTTTGGGACTTTTGGAAATCCAGTGAAAGAAAATTGCTGACATGATGTCTGTGATGATCCTCCAGTTCCAGGAGGAGGCAGATGACTTAAGGCCAAGATGCACAACACCCAGAGTATATGCCAGTGATTTCCCTCTTGTGGGAGAAGTGCAATCCTAAAAATTTCATGCTTCACAGAGGAAAGATGAGTGTTACACAAAATACACACACTAGTTTAAAAATGGGGTGCTTCTTTTAAAGTATGCAGGAGAATACAGGATAGTTGGAACACATTTCATCTGGACTTTGCAAAAATAATCATGTAAAATGCTATCAAGGGAGAACTGAAAGGGAAAAATAAAAGAAAAAGAAAACACATGGTAATGGAGAACACCACGGTAACTCACAGAAGCTGGAACAGGAACAACCTGAAAATGAACAAAGAAACTAGAAAGGTTCTATCATGACCATGCTTGTGAGGCTCATCCATGCCATGATCCTACTGCTCAGTTACAAACTCCACTTAAGGGGAAAAAAAAACAAAACAAAAAACAAACAAACAAACAAACAAACAACAAAAACCCCCAAACCAGTTACAGTGCTAGAAGGTACTTCTGCAATTACATTGAAGCAACTCCAGTGCTGAACATATTGCAGATGGAATTTGGCAAGCCAAAAACCTCCTGAGCAGAAACATGTAATATATTTTACAGTTAAAAAAACCTGTGGGCGATTTGGCTATGGCAAACAAAACAGAAGCCCAAATCTCAGGGACACACCTCTAGGACAGGCTTCCACATTTCTTAGAGAATCGTGGAAAGAAAAACAAGTGCACATGGACTGCTTCATGCTTTCTCAAATTTTTGAAATGCAGTTATCTCCAGTTAGGAGATATTTTCTGAATAAGGTTTTAAGCAGTCTGGAACAAGAACCATCATTTTTTTTTGTTCTGTAGTCAGCAACATTTACCTTGAGAACCAGCAGGACTAGATCCTCCTAGATGGAAGTAAAAAGCAGATTGAAAGCAATCTGGAAAAGAGTCAAATTTCTTGCACAGAGTTAATCCTCTCCAATTGGTATGCCAGGTTCTGCTGGAGTCAGTCTTGCTCTTAAGAAATTGAATATTTCTCACAGTTGCTTAGTCAAGGTATATGAAAAAGTGGTAGATGGAAATTAAAAAAAGAGGACAACAAAGTAAGCCACATCCCTGATCTTCAAGAGAAAGTCTAACTTTGAGGAAGAAGAGTCTCAATACAAACAGGTATCAAGCAAAAAACTCCTGGTTATGCAGTGAGATTTTGGGAGTAGCCCATTCCTAATGGTGCATCTGTATATTTTGTTTAATGTGAACTGGTACATCCAATAACTATTGCTGTTTATTTTTCTTTTCCACTTTATTATCATCATCCACTTGTCTTTCACATCCTTTCTCTACAGGAAGCTAACCTCAGCAATGATAGGATATGTACTCTGGAACTACTGTGGGGGAAGGGGTGGAGGGGGAGAAAAAAAATTGCTTCACAAGTGACACAAGTAAACTTACAATACTCAGAAGAAAATAAGCAATCAGAGAAAACTAGGTATTTAGTGACTAGGTTAACCACTGTTCCTCCTACAATCAAAGAAGTACACCAGAGCACAGAGTGGGAAAGGGGCAACCACTTCACATCACCTTTGGTCTCCTGGTGCAGCACAAAGTGAATTTAAGCAGAGCCAATACTCGGCTTTGTATTTCGGTTACCAAGAGACAGAGACTGCGGAATGAAAAAACTGAAACACCAGCTTCTGCCCTCACTTGAAACTTTGCTCATAACTCATTTTAAAAGCCATGTAACTACACTGACTTCAGATCTGAAGACTGTACTTAAGCCTGGGATGTGCTGCTCATCTCTGGAATTCAGTATGTGCATTCAAAGCAATTGGAAAGAAAAACAGATTAAAAAAAAACCCAAACACCCAGATTTAAAGCATCAGCTAAACCTTTTAGATAGAATTTTGCTTTGGTAATGGGTTTTTGAGAAAAGACAAATTGCATTGTAATGCCTTGGACTAAAGTGCAATTTTTCTGACACTTTAGATGTAGAACAATGCACATAGAAAACCGTATTCCAACGTGCTCACCGTTCCCCAAAAAGGTAACTACAGTATGGCACTGTTAGACTTGTAAAAATGTCTCATTTTCATATCCAGTTTTGGGTGTCAGTGTGAGATTTCACAGCAGTGCTGAACACTTGTGAAAAAGTGAAGGAAGAGGGCAGGGAAAGGCAAAGGGGAACATAGGGGAACTCTTCCCTGACTGACAACTCTGCAAAGGATTTGAACTGCAGAAAAGAGGAAACATGTCAGCAAATGCCAAACCAATGTGATACCTGCCAAACCACACCTTATCCTTCTCAATCAGCAAAAAAATTATCCACTGCATGATTTCTCTTACCTCACCAATAAAAGCTATCTTTTTTCCCCTTATTAGGACAGTTTCCATGCTGTAAAATTCTGGCTCTAATAACTGGCTTTAACAATATGTGCTGCACATCAGCACAAAAAGAAAGCAACTAATAAAAGTTCTTCTCTCCAGAGAAGGAGAATAAAAGGGCTGAGTCCTAAATCAGCTTAGTTTGGGCTCCAAAATTTGATTATAGATTTTATGAAATGGAGAATGAAGGTTGGAAAGGATAAACGCATGAAGGCTAACATTACACAGATTTATAATTATAAACTTGGCAGCTACTTATAAAATGTAAGCTGCCTTACTGAAGTCAAGGAAATCTCAGTTTGCTGAAGTTACTTTGCTACACTTAAGAGCTTACACATCTCAAAATATAAATCAAATGGCAGTACATGTAAATAGTGCAAAGCAAGTTAGGTTTTTTTAATGTTTTCTTTTATAAAATAAAATATGGAAGGAGAGAAAAATTACAGTGAGTAGAGTCTCCATGTTTCAATAATTTCAATGACTGAGGGAAGTGTTTTTCTTGGTTGGATTTTTAAACATTTGATTATCTAGTTTAGTGCATCTGCTTTATGTATGAACAGAAAAACCAAGACTCCGTTTGAGAATTGCCCTGATTTTTTTTTACTTTTCTTGTTTTACTCTGAATTGGGAACAGGGTGGAGGTTAGGCAAGAAAGGGAAAGACAGGGGGTATGAAGAAGCAGGATGATGTTCTATCACCCCTGACACTAGCTGACCACCTATGCCAACAGTGAGGCTGTGGAAGGGCTATCTGGATTTAAGATCTGCTCTGACAATGAATTCTCTAGTTTTTTTGAAGCAGAAGCAAAAACCCTTGTCAGAGTAAAGTGCTGTGGAAAATGTTCAAGGCTGTTTCATTTTAATTCAGCCTGAAACAAGAAAGCAAATCCTTCATTTAAGGTTTTTTCTTTTAAATTTTTTCTTTAAAATGAAGGTCAATTTTAATCAAAAGATTCTAAAAAAGATTAGAATATTTTATTTAAAAAATATTTCAAAGGTGCAGCTTAGTAATTTCTTATTTGGAAAGTGTAAAAAAAATAATTAGCAAAAGTAATTCCTATTGTTTTTATTTAAACAAAGCTACCGGTTCTGCTCTGAACTGCTCTGAAACAGTTCTGCCCAAAACTCCCATAAATTTTCATGATTTTACAAAATCTACCTTTCATCCGAAATAATTCTCACAGTTCATTTCAGGCATTGGGACCCACAGAGCTTCAAGTTCCTGGCTTAAACAGGGTGGAAAATTCAGCTCAGAGTTTTCATGAAACTCCGCAGTCACTTGTTCTCTGACAAAACCTTAGACATTTGATTCTCACAGTCTGTACTTAGGTGGATGCCCCAAACTCCACACAGATTACTCCAGCTTTATGCTCCTGCCTAAATGTTTTGCTTATACTGAAAAAAAGAAAAGCGTCTTTCACTGTGGCAAGAAGGATACAAAAATTTCAGACATTTCCTGAGAAACATCTTGTCTGTCTAATGTTTCTTCCACCAAAGATACTCCCACTCAAAAGTATTCCATTTCTTCCAGTAAATTTCTTCTGATCCATTATGAGGAAAGTTCGTCGATATAGCAACTTGTATTTCATTCAGGTGGCGACAATTAATACGTCCTGAATGCTTATACAGATGGAGTGTTGTTACTACAGTGTTCAACATAAATCTGTGGGTCCACACACACATAAACATATTTGCATCAAAATGACCATTCTAACTGTTGGATATAAACATTGCAGCTCACAAACAGACAGGACATTGTAACAAAGTGCCTATTTCTTGGACTATGGTAGACTTGTCACTGTTGGGGAAGAGTCATTTTCAGAGTGTGACTAGGATTCTTAGCTTGTAAAACAGAGATAATCAGCCTCACTACAGGCTAACATCTTTGAGGATCTGGTCTTCAGATACATTATTTCCCTCTTATTTTACCTGAGTAATGTAAAAAGGTTTTCAGAAATTAGGGATTCCAGCCATTGTCCACTGTGGAACAGAAACGAAGAACACAGCCAACAGAGAAGACCAGAAAGAAGAAAAGAGGTGCCTTCAAGGGAAAATTAACTGCCTCTTTTTTTTTTTGAGCAGAATTGACCACATAACATAGTGCCATTAACACTACAGCTGCCTGTGGGGAACTGTCCTCCTTAACTCCTCTCCTCTTCAAAAAGCTAGCCGATTATCAGTTTTAAAAATCCAACCAAGAAACAGAAAACATAACCTACAATATGAAGAAAATGTTGTGGAAAAGGGAGCTTCAAACAATCAAACTCTGAAGTTTAAACAGAAGTTACAATTTGCTGGAAGAAAACGTTCTACCTGTTGGCAAAGATGACTTCTGCTTTCCCTAAGAACTTGCACAGTAAACACTTTATTGCCCAGAAAAAAGATCCAAGTCAATCACTATGCATTTATTAAACAGATTTTATGTTTTTAGGCCAACCGGAATGATTTTTTGGCTATGATGAGAACTTCTGCTTTTAATTTATAGCGTATCAAATTCTAACAGGATTATATTCAGCTATTTAGCAATTACAAATTTTTCTATAAATACTACAAGTACACTGAAAACACAGAAAATATTGTTAAACAATGCAGATCAAATGATCTGAGAAACGGGTCATTAGAGGACATTTGCAAGAAGTTAACAATTACACTGTACCTCATTTAAAATAATGCAATAGCAGCCTCCTCCTTTTCCCTGGAGAGTCTCCAGAGAGATAACTTATAAGGATTTTAATACTCCTTTTCCACTGCAAACTCCTGAGAAGACAGGAGCACTTGGAACGATTACATTGTGCCTCAGCCTGGGAAGGGCAGTATTTCATCATGTATTTCTCTGAGCAATGCTTTGAAGAAGGCTTTGTGGGTAATGCTAAAGGTGTCTTCCCTCTTTTGGCCTGAGATCACGGAGATGCTTGTTGAAAGAGAATAAATCAGCTACCAAGTTTTGGCCACCTATTTGATTGCTCTTCAGAGGCATTACCAAAGGGAGCTTTGCTTTTATTCTCCGAGCATGCTACTGTGAGTCTTGATGAAAGAAAACCCATCTCTGGTTGTCAAGGTGTGTCTGCTCTTGTTAGAAGCTGCAATAGCACCCAAATCTCCCAAGATACAGGAAACCAACTGTACAGTAGCTAATTATGTTTCAAGAGGAAAGGATTGTTTTCACTCACATATAATTTTACTGATTGCAGTGAACTCACTTCATATAACAGAATTGTGGGTGTTACAGTGCACGCAAGTTAGGGCATTGCTCCCAGTACTCACTCAACACACCAAGGTATGTCAGATACAAAGCTAGCACACTGCTAGTCCTCTCACTTGCCCCAAAGGGAATGGAGGAGAATATATCTCAACAAGGATATCCAGTGGTCTCTAGTATTTTAAGTAAAACAGCCTGGCCCTGACATCTAACTAAATCAGACCCAATGCAGACAAAGGGCCCGAAGGTCACCTTAGAGGCTTCAGCTTGGATCACTGCAGTCAGTGCCAGCTCCTCACAGTAGTTAAAAAGAGTCCTGGTTTTCACCACTTATATCTTCACTACAGTGTCCAAATCTCACCCACTTCACCTTTTCCCTCTCTTGTTTTCCTCTTGCACTGGTTGCAGAGAAATTGGTGCTTTGCCATGGCTGCTCTCCATTTCAGTACAGCAGTAAGGGAGGACTGTTGTGGCTCAAGGCTGTATTTCACCCGAGAACAACACACACACACACAGAGACACACGCACACACGCACACACAAAATCCACTTGACATACACTTAGCTAAATTATTATTTATTGTCCAGTTTCTGAAATCGCAATGAAGAATTTCAGATTTCTGGAAGGGACTTCTTGGGGGGCTTGAGTTTCGAAAATCCCCAAGCTCCCTTTCCCTCTAAGAACAAGGATTTCATGCTGGAAACTCTAAAAAACAGGTATCCAGAAAGCCCAGTTGCTTTTCAAAACCTCTCCCAACCTTTAAATCAAACTCTGATATAAATTACTGCATTTTAGAAACATAGTAGTGTCCTGTTTCCCACCCCTCAACACCTAAAGCAGACAAACAAAACAATACAGGACACAAATAAAGCAGATTGTTTTGTTGACAATATTACACAGGCTAATTGATTTCTTCTCTGGCTTCCCTCCCACATTCAGGGATGAATGTGCCATGCGGACTTTATTTACTCAGTGAATTGATCAATCTGAGTTATGCAAAAGCTTTCACACAAACTATGAAACTTCTGCAAACTTCCCACTAACAGAACTCCAATCAGCAACCAGTCCTTCCATCATATTCTTCTGCCACTGAACAAAGCAATTTGAATTCTGCAATTCAGGTAAGAGAAATGTACAAAGAATTTTCCTTAGAAGACAGAGCACGATATGACAAAAAAAGAAGCAAAAAACCCAATCTGCATCCAGTGCTTATTGCCCAGTTAAACCAGCTTCCCAACTTGTTACACCACTCTGTTTCCCTTACCCATTGCCGCCATCCAGCTCTTCCTACACAACACCAAAAGGCTAAATCCATACAGATATCATAAGAAATTGGCAACTCACTTGGAAAGGCTTGATGAGTTCTGCCTGCAGTATGATCTGCTGATCATGTCTGCAGCATGTGAATCAGTGCAAACTGCTGGCAGCTCCAGGGAGCAAATGGGCGGATGATCAGGGCGTGGAATGAGATAATAAAAATGCCATTATCCTTTCAGGCATGTGAGACTCATTGGATGCTCTTTCCACCCCACAGGCTAACCATTCAGTTGGTCCTAACACTCTTGTAATGACACTCAGTATTTATGTATTGTCAAGCTCATTATCTATCTTGTATCCTCCTCCCCTTCCTTCACCCCCCTCTGCTCTGTGATCATATGATTTTATTTTTTTTTTACTGTATTCTCTCTAATAGATCCTCTTTTCTATGCCTGGGCCCCTAGTTACAGAAATTCCTGCAGATTTCTCAGCTGCTCAAGTTGAATGACAAATGCTTGCTTCCTCTTCAGCTTTCACAAGAAGTGCTTCTGCTTAGCCAGCTTGTTTGTGCACCGAGTAGCCTCAGCACTGCACAGAGGTGCCTTCAAAGGCATTTGCTCCTAGGAAAGTCACATTCCAGCCTACCAAGAGTACCCAGATGTAAAATAATGGTGCAGGGAACCGCCCTCCCTTTTGATAGTAAAGCATTTCCTAAGCATTTTGCATCCAATTTAACCTGTGAAAGGTCAAGCTGGATTAGACACCTCAAAAGACTGAAGGTGACTGCCAAACAAGGACAAATCCAAGGAGGTGGGAAGTACCTTCAAGCTCAACTGCACTCAAGGTAAAACCATCTTGTGTTTAAAAAAAGAATTAAAAACAGGGCTGGAGTTAAATCCAACCTAACTTCAATGTTCTTCCATCTAATCCAGTGAATGAAGCAGGAAATAGAAATGCAAACAGTGATTTAACTGGAGGCACCATCAGTTACCGTGATTTCACATGCTTGGCTCCAATATCTCTTAAAGTCCACAAATGTGAGCAAACTGAAACCACTTACTGAACAGTCCCGCAGCCATTCCACCCCAGGCTCTGAGCTTCTTAAACCTCAGAAATCACAAGAGTGGGTGTGGATGGATTAGTGCTCTGAAGGGAAATCTCTAAGCAAGCTCTCCTGTCTGTGGGAAGGAATGCGTGAGTTCAGTAGGTGGCACTCTTACCTTGGAGTGAACACCCAGACAATCATCTGCACAAAGCAATGGAGGATGCTGGATGTCTAAGAAAGCATCAACCTTGACTTTTTTTTTTCCTCAGAGCTTTTAAGAAGTCAAAAGCTGCACTTTTCTCAGGATACTGACATTAATTTACATTCTGCTTAAATCCTACTGTCAATAACTGCATTTTTTTCCCTCCCAAAAACTCTGCACAGTTTCAGAAAGATAGACTTTTGTGAAAAGGTATCAATTCTGTGCTTTATAGATAGCTGAATGATTCCCGTGCAAGCATGTACAAGCTCAGGGTTTTTTTTCCACACACAGAAACAGGTCTGCAGTACCCCAAGAAGTTGCTATTTCTTCACATATACCTTCTGCAGACCCAGCACTTTGTTCTAAAATACATTAAAACTCCAATCTTTTAGAACATAAAATATACTGGAATTCTGGTCTGGAGGAAGGAAAGGCCAATAGCGCTGATTGCAAAGGGACAAAAACAGGAATTCCACTTCTGTGATTGCAGAAAGATCTGCAAATGAGATGAGGGTGCACAAGGCAGGCCATCTCTTGGTTTTTTTCTCTGACCTCAAAGGAAAGTGAACATATAAGGCAGTGTGAATGCATAGAGTCTTAAAAAATGCTGGTGAGAAAGGAGTCACATTTACTCTTCCTGGAGAAGACATTTCTACTACTGCAGCAGAATCAGAATTTTTCCCTCTGGAAGACCATTAGTTAAACAGAGATCATATCTCTGTTCTTCCAAAGCATACATTTTAATCATATGTCAGATGTAAGAGTTGATGTTTATGAAACTAGGAACCGGGTTCCAAGGCAACCCTACAGATTTCAGTTACAGGTCTCTGTTTACTACTGTGTCACAGAAACTTTTTTTCAAGTTGATTGAACTCTCTACTCTTTTCACTATAACCTGTAATAGTTAGGTTATTGAAGTGCTCACTAACAAAACTGTTTCCACTCAGAATTAAAATAAAAACAAATTTGATTATCCTCTAAAACATTATACTCTACATCTCCAAAGAACAGTTCCAGATTTTTTGAAAATCTGCCCCACTGTCACACACGGCTCTAGATGGCAAATCTGACCTATTTGTTGAGTCATTAGGAATAGGGGAGGCCTCTTGCACTTGTAGTAGACTCCAGAATCATTTTAAAATATCCCCCTTAGGACAATCATAAGAATCTCAATTTCTCCTTCTTCCAAATACTGTATTGAATTATAAAAGTCTGGAGGAGAACTTCACTCCAGATGAAACAATTCACATGCTCAGCCTATTTTTATTTCAAGACAGATTGCATCTTCTTGCCCATACCTCTACAGCACTACTGAGAACAGATTTCATTTGCCTAATAACTGACCAATAACCAACACTGTCCATGGAAATCTATCCTCAAGACATTGCCATTTTTGCCTTGAAGTGAAACTCAAAATAAATAAGGTGAGCAAACTGCACTTCCAAACAGTATCGGCCTCCTCTGCCCAGTTATATGGGACAGGCGTCCTTGTCAACGACTTTGCAAGTTGGTGTCCACCAATTAATTTTTGACTTGTCAGGAATTGCTACAACCATGATTTGTCACACTTGAAAAGCTGCAAAATCAAAGAGGCAGCTCTGGAACATGGCTATTAATCCACTACATACAGGCAATGGGCATGCATCGTGGGTGCTCTGGTGAGTGCCCGGGAGGCTTCACTGTCAGCTGTTCTCTGAGCTGTGCCCATCATTTCAGTCATAAGGGCCCATTTAGCTGAGGCACATTACTGTTTTAACAAAAGCTACAGGGACATTTTACGATTCAGTTTGCAACATGAAGGAGGGCTCAGCCAAGGCCAACCCATGCAATGCCAAGCATTCACATTCGGTTGGGTGTGTATCCAGCAGCTCCCTAAGTTTATAGCTATGCAGAAATGGTTCCCATTAAAGAAGCTGACACAGACAAGATTTTGCGATGCTTGCAACCCCTTTAAAAATAAGTGGGAGGATGATCTGAGTCAGTTATAGATCCTTGCAGTTAATTAGCCCTTTATTATTTGGAAGCCAAATGTTTGTTGTTTACTTTAGTAACTTAACTGAGACAGATACTTTCTGTACACTGTGGCCCTGAGGTGGAGATCTTACATATGGACCAGGAAGAGGCAAATCACCTTCTAGATAATTTCAAAAATTCATATGGGCATCTAAAGCATGGAAAATCGATGAGGCTGGAGTCTAAACCTGTTTTCCCTGTATGTTCTGGTGCTTTAGAGATCTAGGACAGCAAAACCCCGAAGGAAGACACTAGAAAGAGAAAAAACCTAGAGTAAACAAACACTATCTAAACTAGAGCACTTGAGAGGTGTCATTCATGTCAATGAAGTCAAGTCAAATGGCTCTAGTGTAGGGTCATCTATTGCAGCAATGAAAGGAATTCCTGGGGCCCTTCCTAACTTTTCAACATTAGAAGTAGCAAAATGAAGAGGAGGAAGGAGATGTGAGAGCTTTCCAAAATTAAATTATTAGCAGAAGGTTCCAATGTCTACTCATATTAACAATAGGAATGTCCAGAGGTCATCCACAGAGCCACTCAACATATTGTTTATTATTTTTACTTTAACCATCCCTGCATGCAAGGCAGAATTTTCAGTGAGCTGATCAAAATAGCCTGTGAATCCTTTCTCTTTTGAGACAATAGTGAATTTTGGACCTGACTGAGGCACATGTACCATCCAGACCATGCCTTTCTATGGGAAGCCTAATGCTTTCTGTACCTGTGTGTCAACAGAGAATTTGCTGTGCTACCCACTGTTCTCCTATTATTCAAACACCTTCATGTTTCTTTAGCACTTTGTTTAGTCCATGTTAAGGCAATCTTAAAATGGGCAGGCAAGTAACTTACAGAAATGTATCTGATTGGTTTCAGAGACCATGCTGCACCACTCTCCTCTCTGCCACTAGTCTGAAATAAGTAGGCAGACTCGTAAAGAATTTTGTAAAGCTACTGGCATTTTGCAAGAGAAACAGAACTCTGTTTTTTATGAAAATCCATTCTAATGACAATAACATCTGCTCCTTGTTTGAAGAATATTTTTAACTGTTCTGTCCCTGGGAAAATGAAAGATGCCACAGTCTCACGTTCTCACGGAGTAGACAAACTCTTGGGTTTTTTTAAGGTCTGTTCTGAAATGCCCCAATACAGTTCACTGCAGGGAGCACAGTGGATGCATCTTACAGGGCAAAAAGCATCTGTATTCACCACCCTATGAGATTTCACTCTAGGACACTGGCATGTGAGAAGGGAACTAATTTCACAGATGAGCATCATTTTGAGTATTAAATCATGTACAGTAGGTAAAGTCCTGCAACTCATGCATAAGGTCTTGAAGAAAATCTTGAGCGCTTATTTTTCATGTCCAGTTGTAAATATCTCAAGTCAGGGAGACTTTGCCATTTCACAGCGGGAAATCTTTCATGCTCTTACAAGGTTCAATAATTAGAATACATCCTACAGTTATGATATCTATTCCTCCCTTTAACTGTGAGCCATAGTTATAACTACCTGGATGCCTGTAAACAGCAGCAGTCTCAAAAGTTTTAACGTGTTCAATGGAACCTGTGAGTAAGACATACTCAGCTTGTACATGGGTATATGTATTAAAATACATACTCAAATTGAAATATGCAGGCTTGGGCATATGCATGTGCAAATCATGGAGTCACACACACAAACAGAATTTGCATGCTCGCATTGACACATTATCAGGTAGGAAATGCATTAGCAGATGATAGAACCACTTGCATAAACAAATTCTGCAGGATTAGGAACACAAGCCTGTACATCAAAATGCAAAAGCCTGAACCCTGAAATTGTAAACACTTGCAATAAATGTAGTTGCAGATAAGACCCATACAGAGTCCATGCAGCATTCAGTCCTATCGGATACCTGCTTTGCTGGAAGAGGATGGCCTTGAATAGTGCAGGCAGGAGTTTGGTCCTCTACAGAGAAGAGAATTTAATTTTCTCTGGCTGTCCTCAGTTCTTGAGGTATTATTATCCTGCTTTTCACACAGGAAAGTTACTGAGTGCATGTATGGTTGTAGCAATAAACAAAACAAACTTCAAGGCAAGTGTTAAATCATATTCCAAGGAGAACTTACAAATTGAAACACGATTAGAAAAACATAGCATTCTCTATAGGTTACTTATAGGGTAATGCACACCCCAGAAATAAAGCAGCATAGACCACTTCCACCAAAGCATAGCTTTTGTTGTATGTTGTGTTTACACTGCTTTCAAATAAACATTAAGATTCAAACAATATATCCACACAGATATAGCTATCTTCTGGTCATTTGAACAACGGAAATGTGGGAAACCATAAGAGAGAAGCATTTGCAAGGATTGTCATTACCACATCTCCCTATGCCCTGGCACTGTCACTTAGTGAAGGACATACTCTGGTCCCCTCCTGCTCTGAGCAGGAGCAGCAGAAGGAAGGACACCATTTCTCCAAACACTTCCCCCCCCAATTTTTTTGTGCTTTATGTATTTCAGGAAAACATGCTAATTCTTACAGCAATAAAAAGCAAACCATTATTTTGGCTCACAAATTTTAAAGTTTGCTGTCTCACATTTATACCTGAACGGTAGCTTGCTACAACTGCTTGAATAAATTTCAGCTTTATCAGTGCAAAGGATAATACTCAAAGCCCAGACTTGTAGGGCTTCTGCTTGCAGCCATGTAAATACTTGCAGAGCCCACAAAACAGAAAGCTGTATCAGCTGCCAATAATGTAGATGTAAGTTCTCTTTGCCTCAACTATTTCTGGCAAAAGTTAATTTCAATAATAGGTTTTATATTAAATTATTAATGCTATTATTAATAAATTAGCAGGCATGCTCCAAACATTACTATTCACTTCAAGCTTAGCCACAAAAGCCAGAAAGAACCACCCAATGGGAGGTGTGCTACAAACATATATGATAGATGCATCTCTAGCCAAAACAGGTTATGCTTTGATTTTACTGCTGAGCAGGCATAGGTGGATGCCTAAACCAAAGCTCCTTAACAGACAGCCCAGTAAAAAACAGTAAACTCATTAAGTGTGAAGTGTAGGTCTGTTCACCCTTTGTTTGCCACCAAGTAACAACAAGTCTTGCTTCAGTCTGAAGCCATGACCCCAGTCCAGGCTTCGCATTTGATCCATCTCTGCTGGAAGAGTTCATACAAATGTGTGCACAGGCACACAGGCCTGGAAGGAGAATAGCATTTCCTGCTGGGCCAATTTATGGGAACCTTCCTGGACCAAAAGCTCCTATCTTATTTTACTGGTGAACAACATCCAATCCTTTGTCAGGATCTCACTTCACAAACAACCTAATAAACTCAGCTAGAAAAAGCCATATGAATTCCACCAAAGGCAGTGACTGTTCAACATCTTTCTCCAGTTGAACAGCTCAGAGGTATTCAAAATGCAAATCTCAAGTAGAAATACACAGTTTGAGCCTTTGTTAACTCTGAACTTAGCTTGAAAATTTGAAATTGGATTCTCAGACCAGGACCTGCCTCATGCAGGTTAGAGATTAGTTATACCCCTGTCTGACTGCACCAGTAATTTTTAATACCTCAAAGTGGCCCTTAGGTGTTTTGGAAACAGCTTTATTTCACTAGATGCTCAGGGATTACCAATTAACCGGATGCTCCCAATAACTTTCAGAGAGCAAACAGTGTCAGTTTATTTAATAAATTTCAAAGTGAAACTAAAATCTTGTTAAAATCATGCCTCTTGTTATTTAATTAAAACGTACCACACGTACTGCACTGTTCTGTTAATCATTAACTAAGTTAATTCAAGACAGAAGATGAGTCTTTTCTTTCCTTCAAAAGCCTCCAGCCAGCAGAAAACTTCAAAAAACATTCCACAAAAGGACCACTACAGTATGATTTTTGTTAGATGGTCAACACATCAGTATGCTTTTTCCCCTTCTTCAGTATTTCTGATTCCTATAGGAATGCATGTTAAAAAAGAGCTGTTTTTTTTTCTTGCTTGGCAAAATACCTTACCCAAATTTTCTAAATATTGTCTAGTATATGCATCAATATGACAGTCATTAGGTTTGACAGGAATCAGATTGCTAAACCCACACAAAAATGCTTTGGAAATTAGGGGCTAGTTATACATTCAGTTTCATTCAAATCCACTTTAGCAAACGGGCAAGAAGTGGATCTGAACTGCCTCCATTATCCCTTTCATTTCTGCGGTTCACAACAGAGGTTTCTTCAGCATGCTAATCTCTACCTTAACTTTTAGACTCACAGCTTGTGCTAAGAAATCTCCTTAGCACTCCTGTCCCAATCCATTTTCGATTTCCAAGAGGACATAGGAACACATCAAACTTATTCTCCCTCTGCAGCAAGTCTTGTCAACTTCTTCCAGGAGGAACTGAATATGAAATTAAATCACGTTATAAATGTACCATTTTGTGGATTATTCAAGAAACAGGATACATCTAACATCTATTTTTCAAAAAATTCTCCTTTCTTGAAGGAGACCAAAAGAAAACCACACATAAAAAAAGGTTTCTTCCTTGATTTTCTTCATGTCTTAAAGCAATAGAAACACAAAATCTTCCAGTTTCATCCGTACAGTTGTTATCTAATGGGATTTCCCTGTTGAAAGCAACAAAGGATCAAGGCTGAACACTTTCACAAGGCCTGTCATATCAAATCAGAAAGGCACTCCATCAAGGCTGGATTCTTGCCTCCAGCCATAGCTCATGCTTAATGTTTCAGAGGAAAGCAATTGGAAAAAAAAAAAAAAAAAAAAAAAAAAAAAAAAAAAAAAAAAAAAAAAAAAAAAAAAAAAAAAAAAAAAAAAAAAAAAAAGGCAAACACTAATGCACCTGGCCCATCCAGCAAAGCTCTCCCAGTATCGAATATTTCATCTCTGCCCCCTTCAGGCAGGCAAGCAGCTTGGGTTCTGCCACGTACACGCACTGCTTTCTGCACTGCAGGGTCTTTAAACAACAACAGCAAAAAAGTAATTAATTGTATGGTAATAAACATAAAAGGGCATCAAGAGAGTAAAATGGAATCACCATGGCACGGGGCGTAGCCTTATGCTGCATCAGGTTTAGGTTGGACAATGGGAAGAATTTCTTCACAGAGAGGATGACTAGACACTGGAATGGACTGCCCAGGGAGTTGGTGGAGTCACTGTTCCTGGAGGTGTTTAAGGAAAGATGAGGCACTCAGTGCCATGGTCTAGCTGACATGTTAGTGTTCAGTCATAGGTTGGGCTTGATCTCAGAGGTCTTTTCCACCCTGATTGATTCTGTGATCCTCTCATAAATATTCATTATTTGCATTACAGCAAATGCATCAAGACATAATAATGTGAGGAATCAAACTACTCCAGTGTAATAAAAGACCTAACTATATATATATATATATATATGTATATACATATATAGTTATTTCTCTGCATACTCACATGCTAATACTTATTTTGCTATTGAAGTACTTGAAATCTATTGTGATTTAGTGACAATGCCAAGGGAACAACTCTAAGGCACTCAATATCTACTTCTAGCTTCTCCTGGAAAACGGCTCTCTGGTCACTTTACACTGTCAGGAAAGGCCAAGGTCTGAGCAAACCCATAAGACCACGATTTCTTCCCGTCTATACTGTATACCCTAAAACCCATGTTAAAGGGCCTGATCTCTCTGCAAAAGGGCAGTCCCATCTGCTCAAGGTTCCAGACCTCATCCAGGCTACCCTGCTACCCTGGGTGGAAACAAGTGCCAGCACCATTACAAACAAGCAACCCAGCCCAGCGCCTCCCAAGCCTGGCCCAGCATGGCCATCAGCAGGCACTGTGGATAGGAAGCCTTGGACCACAGATCTGAACTCTTCAGCATCAGAACTGCTAACCAGACAGGTAACAGCATGTGAGGAGATCCTCTGAGCTCTGATGATCTGCTGAGGGCACAGACGAACCCCCAGAACCTATGCAGCGCCTTGGGTCCTCCCTGAGAGCACAAAACCGTGAGCTGCTCCACATCCCTATACAATCGTCCGAGGTCTCCCATGTCACTGCACAGCGTTCTTTGGGATTTGGTTTGCTTACAGAAATACATCTTTGCCAAAATTGCCCTAGCCAGTAAAGTTTTTTTGGCATGTTGCAAAATGGTGAAGAAAGGGTGTGAACCTCAGCTGCTCTTTTGCTATGCAAAGAACATGAGAATCCCTCTTGCCACTACTAAACATAAAGAAGTCCTTATCAGCTCTCACTGGCTGGGATGGGCTTGCATTCCCTGCAATTTGCAGCTAACCAGTAGCCTCCCCTTTCCACTCAGTTCCTCATATTAAGATGCAAAAACTTTCAAGAAGTGGCTTAAGAGAAGTATAACTTTCTGCAAAATAGTTGATGGACTTGTCTTCAAGAAGATTTAAATAAAGTAGCTCTCAAAAGAGTTGGCAGCAGTATAGCTTGCATAGAGAATTATCAACCACTAACTTCAAAGAAAAATAATTTTCATTTTCAAATGAAATGAGAAGGTTTCAGAGCATCAGATTTTGTGAATAAATTTTATAGGATGGGAAGGATTCCAGGAATTCCTCCTCCATGTGCTCTTACAGAATTTAGAGGTTCAGGAGAGATTAATGCGTATGCAGTATTACAACCTGCCTCCTAGAATAAGTCATTATAACAGGAAATTACCCTTCCAATCTAAACAATTTAAATTCAGGAAATGGGCATTTTCTGTCATTCAAAAGCATAGGCAAATAGAGACCCATTCTTAGGGTACCATCTTTGCACTTAGAGAGCTTCTGACTGACATGTCAAGGTTTTCATGGTAATAACTAGCAATATCTCAATAAAATGGCCACTAGAAATTATAATTTGCTAAACCCCTTCAAACATATTAAAAACATGTTTCCAGTAAACATTTCAGAAAAAAATATGAAAGAAATCACAAGTATTTGCAGAAACTTGGCAGAGTTTCAAGCACTTCTAATACTTGAGAACTTTTTTTTATTTCAAGAAAAGTTTGCAGCTTTTTTCCTCAGAATTCCTTCATTTACACTGAAGCTGCTGTGAAATTCTGAGCTTAAAAACTAAGCAGATTTCAGGATTCAAAGAAAGTAGAATAATCCCATCAGCTCCAAATTCCAAGGTAGAATCTAAGAGCAGAATGGAAGCATTAAACCATTCATTTAATTGAAATTTGTTGCAGTCTGCTAACAAGTAAGCTAACAGCTATTGAGATAAACCTTGGATCTTTTTTAATGTTGAAAATCTTGAAAAGACTCTGGCTTTCAGGCTCTGATAAGCCAGATGCTATCTCAGTAAGGGCTTCTAAAGTCTCCAAAGAGCTCTGTAATCAATCAAAGATCTTTGGACTTTCCCATTGTGTTTAGAAAGGGGAAAAGGAGCCAGGTTGCATACCTTTGTTGTGCTCATTAACACCACCAGATACACTGATACAAAACACACTGTGTAATCCCACAGGTGAATACTTAATAGGTTCACTTCTAGCATTGTGACATCATAGGATTTGTAACAGGCGAGCAAGCTCCTTCTTCACAGCAAGGCTGGGCAGCCTGCGGGCAACAGTGTAACTGAGGTGGCAATCCCAAGGGGATGCCACCCACAGGACATTCTGCTCCCTTCCTCATCACCCACGTGGTCCCATTCACCTGTCCTCACGTGCAAGGAGGAGCTGGCAGTGGTGTGTGCAACCTGTGGGGCAGAAAAAACCAGAACCGTGACCCCACACAGTGGTAGCTTGTGTATTTATGTAGCTAGGGCAGATCAGAAATACGCAGTTGGGAGAAACACTTGTGGTGGGGTAGGCTTCACCCTGAACTGTGGTTCCACGGGCTTTGAGCAATTCTCAGTGGAGATGCATCCCTCAACAACAGGGAAAGGATCAAAACAGGTCCTACCTCTCTGAACACCGTCGTGGACAAAGACTCCTGCATCACTTGATGGGACTTAAATCAACATTTGCAAAATCTGAGATCTTATAAAAAAACAATGGGCCTGGACCAGAAACAAGCATACTGTGATCCTTCGCTGACCTTTTATTCCTATCAGTATCATTCAAACATGCATTCTTCTTGAATGCAATCTCTTTCCAAAACCCAACTTTGTCCACATCCTTCTATTTGAATCCCAAATACATTTTTTAAGAATGTACTTCTCAAAACCACAAAACCTAGACAATATACCTCTCAAATAACCCAAACAAATTATGGGATGTTTTCTTTTTCCATTCTTCCTTATGAGGAAAAAGATGATTAATAATATTCACCAGACAGGAGACTGTTTTTGTAGTTACATTTTTATAATATACAAAATGCAGAGGGACACTATTTTTATACATTATAAACTTTTTTGTTACTTTTCCTTTAAAATATTTCCAGAAAAAAAAAAAACTCTCTCATCTACGGTAAGATATGACATGCAAAATTTCAGGGGATACAAAGTTCTTTGGAGAAATTCAAGGGAAATTGATTCAATTGGGAAGATAAGTCTGATACTTAACTGTGGCCTTGCTACTCCCCATGCACATGACAAGGCTTAAGAGGTGGTTCTAAGAGGAGTATGGTGCATTTTTGTTTTTAGAAACTCTACATTTAACTGCAACAAAAGATAATGATCCTTTGATGAACGGGTCTGGATTTAGGCATTTTCTTATCAAGATGGCCATGTTCTGGATCCACCCACCAACATACCAGAAACCACAATTGGCAAGTGATACAAGCAAAGGCATTTCCTGCATTCTGGCTTTCTAGCTGAGGGACAGACGCTTCATGATCCTTCCCTAACAGCACAGCTAAAGGAGTGGGTGTTGCATGGTGTATATAAAGACCAGGCGGCATCACAGCCATACATTCAACATCAAACAGGAGAGAGAGATTATCTTCCCTTTCTTAGAAATTCGTTTAGTGGAGAGATGGCCAAAGGACTACTTTTTCTACACTCATCACCTTGTAAGTCACAATTTATAAAGTAAACTTGCTAAATTAAGTAGCAATTATTGTGGTTCTCATCCATGTGATGTGCCAAAATATCACAAAGAAAGGAAGAGCAAACATTCCCAAAGCAGGTAAACAACAGTCAAAGCCTGAAGAGAGCTCTGTGGTTTACTTGAACCTACAGCATGCTCCACCTATACCACTTCCAACAAGTTACTCTCAGCTTTATCTCCTATTATCTTTAATATATAGTAGAATAATTACGTGAAATTCTCCAAAAGCACTTACCTCACTTCAAAGTGAAACACTTTCAGAAGTAGGAGTTAGAACCTTGCAATGCACAGGAGCAGGCTGTCCCAGTGTACTGAAAGGTGAGCCAGCAGGGAAGACAGCCAGCTTGGCTGAACAGGGAAATTTAAAGGAAACTAGGGGGAAAAAGAGAGCTTACCAACTATGGAAAAAAGGGCTGGCTACTCATGAAGAGTTTAGGAATATAGTTAGGTCATGTAGAAAGAAAATTAGAGAGATGAAGGCACAATTTGAACTCAATCTAGCCACTTCTGTTAGGGATAACAAGAAGTGCTTCTACAAACAGGTTAATAGCAAAAGGTGGGGCAAGGAAAATCCCCATTCTTTGTTGGACATGGGCAGGAACATAGTCACCAAAGATGAGGAAAAAGCTGAGGTATTTAACAGGTTCTTTGCCTCAGTTTTCAACAGCAAGACAGGTTGTCCTCAGGACAACTGGCCTCCAGAGCTGCTAGACAGAGACAGGAAGCCAAATAGCCCCCCTGTAATCCAGAAAGAAACAGTTAGTGACCTGCTGAGCCACTTGGATCCTCACTAGTCTATGGGACCAGATGGGAACCACCCAAGGGTGATGAGGGAGCTGGTGGAAGGGCTCACCAAGCTCTCCATCATTTACTGACTGTCCTGACTCACTGGGGAGGTCCCAGATGATTGGAAGTTGGGGAATGTCATGCCAATCCACAAAAAGGGCTGGAAGGAGGACCCGGGAAACTACAGGCCTGTCAACCTGACCTCAGTGCCTGGCTGAAGTCAGGCTGACAGATATGGAGCAAATCATCCTAAGTGCAATCACAAAATAGCTACAGGATGGACAGGGATCAGATCCTGCCAGCACAGATTTAAGAAGGGCAGGTCCTGCCTGACCAACCTGATCTCCTTTTACGAACAGGTGACCCACCTGGTGGATGAGGGGAAGGCTGTGGATGTGTCTATCTGGACTTCAGCAAAGCCTTTGACAGTGTCTCCCACAGCATACTCATGGAAAAGCTGGCAGCCCATGGCTTGGACAGGGGCACTCTGTGCTGGGTCAGGAACTGGCTGGAGGGCCCAGAGAGTGCTGGTGAACAGGGCTGCATCCAGCTGGCAGCCGGTCACCAGTGGTGTCCCCCAGGGATCAGTGCTGGGGCCAGTTCTGTTCAATACCTTTATTGATGAGGGGATTGAATCCACCATAAGAAAATTTGTAGATAACACCAAGCTGGGGGGGAGTGTTGATCAGCTGGAAGGCAGGAGGGCTCTGCAGAGGGACCTGGATAGACTGGAGAGATGGGCTGACTCCAATGGGATGAAGTTCAACAAGGCCAAGTGCCGGGTCCTGCACTTTGGACACAACAACCCCCTGCAGCGCTACAGGCTGGGCACGGAGTGGCTGGAGAGCAGCCAGGCAGAAAGGGACCTGGGGGTGCTGATCGACAGGAGGCTGAACATGAGCCAGCAGTGTGCCCAGGTGGCCAAGAAGGCCAATGGCATCCTGGCCTGTATCAGGAACAGTGTGGCCAGCAGGAGCAGGGCAGTGATCCTTCCCCTGTACTCAGCCCTGGTGAGGCCACACCTTGAGTATTGTGTTCAGCTCTGGGCCCCTCAGTTCAGGAAGGACATTGAGGTGCTGGAGCAGGTTCAGAGAAGAGCAACGAGGCTGGTGAAGGGACTTGAGCACAAGTCCTATGAGGAGAGGCTGAGGGAGCTGGGGTTGTAGAGTCTGGAGAAGAGGAGGCTCAGGGGTGACCTCATCACTCTCTACAACTCCCTGAGAGGAGGTTGTAGCCATGTGGGAGTCGGTCTCTTCTCCCAGGCAATCAGCAATAGGACAAGAGGGCACGGGCTTAAGCTCTGTCAGGGGAGGTTTAGGTTGGATATTAGGAAGAAATTTTACAGAGAGAGTGATCAGACATTGGAATGGGCTGCCCTGGGAGGTGGTGGATTCAGTGTCCCTGGGGGTTTTAAGATGAGACTGGATGTGGCACTTACTGCCATGGTCTAGTAACGATGGCAGTTTTGGGTCAAGAGTTGGACTTGATGGTCTTGGAGGTCTTTTCCAACCCAGTTGATTCCATGATTCCATGATTCTATGATTTTATGAAAAAGGTTGTCTTTCCAAAAATTACTACAAAGATTCTGAAAGTTATAAAAAGTATTCTGTTCCTGCCCAGCAAAAGAACCCAAACCAAAACGAGCACAGGCTAGTAATTTCAAGCCTGCAAAAACTGAATAAGGAAGGGTAGCTTTTATCCAGAGGTGAAGAACACAAAACTACCAGTGCAACTACAGTTCAGAAATAATTGTACATTGTGGCTGGCTATAGATACATGTATATATACAAGATCCATGCTTATAATAGTAACCCCTTCACATAGAATGCATATTATTTTGTGTTAATCTGGCATATGTCATTGTACATGACTGTCTATAAAAATCAAGCACAGAGCAACAGAGAAAAACCTGTTACGGTAAGAATATTACTTCAACATGCCAAAATCAGATTGCCAGAGCATCCCTAATTCTGCAGGTTTGGCTCTATGCAACACCATCCTTTGCTACTTGATGAACCCAGATGATAGATGGGAAAAATCAGTAATACTGAAAAATCAGTTGCATACGTAGTTCCTCTATCCATTGTCTTTCTATGGCAGTGTGATTTAGGGCAGTTCTTTACAGTTACCTCAAAGCACTAACTTTTTTTCCTATTGACTTTCAGACAACACTGGGATCAGAAAATAATGCAGTTTAAACAGTAGCAGAAAGAAATCTAGAAACCAAATGGGGAAAGCCTATCAAATTCTTTAACAATATAACTAAAATTTGGGTAAGGAAACTAGGAACTCTGCATGGAAAAAAATTATTTGTTCCCATATTTTGAATGCATCTCAACCCCAAGATCTTGTCTGCATATAATTGCAAACAAGCAGAAGATTCTAAAGGAACTGTCTGAGATGAAGAGGTCACTTAGTCATTACTTAGTGTCTTCAGCTGTGGGAATTGTGCCACTGAATCAGGATTACAGGAGACAGGACCAAGCTCTAAATAATAAGCATAATCTTTGGTACCTTACGTTGAGACACTTCACTTACTTTCTAGTAAGAGGCTTAGTCATGTCATGTAAATTAAGAAAATTTACATTATTTAAAATGAGGTTGAACATTTCACTTCTTGATATTCCACTTCACCTTTCTTTGTTTGTGAACTGCTTGATCACAAACACAGGCTGGAAAAGAGACTGGTTCACTGAATCAACACAAATGACTAGCTATCCCTCTCCATGTGGTGTGGCTCTTCCCTGAATGGTTGGCTGGATAATGACATTTCCAACCCACCTCCCCACAAAGCCACAATAATGTCAGATGCCATACCTTATTTCTACGTGTTTATTACTACTATATCTGACAAGAGCCCCCTTCAAGAACAATGTATCTAGTGTAGGTAAAAAGCAAACAGCTGATACATTTCACAACTTAGCAAACAATATTTGTTTGGACTATTTACCAGCTGAATAAATCTATCACACTAAAAGGTTAGGATACCTATACAAACACACATGTGCCCCCACTCACGTGTTGTCCCAGTCAGTCCCAGAACTCATGTTTAGATGAGTCTCAGACTGAGATCTAAGAATAGCAATGATTTTCTCTGGCTCTTGGCATTCGTGGCAGGAAGAGCAAAGATGCCAAGTGCAGCAAGAGAAGGAAGAGGGGTGGACTCATCAACCACAAATACGGAGATCAGCTCAAATGTTGCCAGCAATGGTATGGCTAAGAGCAGTCCCAAGTGGATCAAGTTCTTCTGTTTCTTTCAACAGCTAGCCCAAAAGCACACACAAAGGATTTTATTAATTCTGTACTTTCCTTTATTCCACCAAATGCAGCAATTTCTTTCAATCTGTTTTAAGAAGATGGTTAAGAGCAATAGTGAAGGCAGGTACGCCAGTTTGGTCTATATTGCACACCAAGTGACGTCAAATCACCTTGCAGTTATATAAGGTGCTCTAGCTCTTGTCTATGGGTCTATTTTAGCCTCTTTTTAGACCAAAGATGCTCTGCTATTTATCCAGGCAACCAGTTGCAGTCCACATGCCCAGAACATGTGACTGCCACCTCCACATCGTATTCTCAGAAAAAAACATCACCTAGTGTGTCCATTTCCTTGAAGCAGGATGACAAATGTCACTAGAGTAAATATCTAAGAAGAGTACATAAACCTGGAATCTCAAATTGCTTTCTTGTATCTGCAAAAGAAAGAAAACCATTCTGCTGCTGCTTTGGTGCCTTTTTTTTTTTTTTTTGAATTTTGTTTTGTTTTTTGTTTTTTTCCCTTTTTTTGTTTGTTTGGTTTTGGTTTTGTTAAAATATTAGGCAGGTAAACAGAGCAAGTTAGGATCGACAGGCAGTTATTATTATTTCATCATTGTTTTTTTGCCTACATCTGCTTTATCCTGATCTTGGCTTCGGTCATACTTGCAAAAGTAGTAGCAAAACATTTGGATTCAGGCTCTCATTCATGCCCTTTGAAGCTCTTTTTTAAAAAATCTTTACGCAGCAGAGGCATTTCTTCTGCATATAAAAATTCTTGAAAAACAGGAAAAGGAAATTAATGCTTCCTTCAAAATTAACCACTCTTGGCACAGTCTTGAGTCTGTTATTGTGATACTCTGTGGTGCCTTTACCTTTGCCCATATTTAAAAAATCCTTTATTTATTTCGGAGTTAAGATTTGAACATTTTTACTGATGTCAAACATTTTCAAAATACTTTTAAAACTATCATCAAATTAAACAGAACACTAAAAACAAATGTAGTCACCAGTATTGTATGTTCAGAATTTAATCCAGAATTTTAAGAAATTTGCAATGTCTCACCAAGGTCCTAGGATGGCAAAGCCAGGCATCACTTCAACACAGACCAGTCAGCAAAATTTCTCTTAGTCTGGCAGTGGTTTTATTCTCCAACAATTATGCACAGTATGGTGTCACCTAGCTGTATTATGGGGAAAATGACTCCCTGTGCCTTAGGTGTCCTCCAGTACACCTGTGAAGTACCAGAAATCATATGCCCTCCATACCTTTGTTGGTGGAATTAAACTGATGAAAACAGGCTGAACAGACTAAAACTTAACTCTAATCTTGGGCAGATTTCCTGCAGAAGTGCAAGAGGGCACTTCAAAACCAATCAGGCCCCAACACAGCAAAGCTCTTCAAAACTTCCTTAAACCCTGCTGACAGCAATGAGTGTGTACATATCCACGTGTTGTAGCCCACACAGATAGATTAGAAGCCACTACACAAATTTTGAAGGCATCTTTACCCAAGGAAAACATGGCAATGATATTGGCATTTCATGACACACTGCAGTCCAAACAGGCACTTCTACTTCTGTGATTAAAGTGCTGTATTTTTACAAGAGTGAAAGGCTCAATCTGGATTAGCAACAGCAGTGGAAAACTTCTAGAAGACTTCTAGACTGTTCTGAAGGGACCACTGCCTTGCTGGACTGCAGAAATAACCACTTAAGCTATTACAGCTTGAGTATTATCTAACACCTGGATAGGCTGGAGAGTTGGGCTGATTCCAGCAGGATGAAGTTCAACAAG
>NW_020955498.1:1356214-1357929 GCF_003031625.1 Empidonax traillii
TCAATCTGGATTAGCAACAGCAGTGGAAAACTTCTAGAAGACTTCTAGACTGTTCTGAAGGGACCACTGCCTTGCTGGACTGCAGAAATAACCACTTAAGCTATTACAGCTTGAGTATTATCTAACACCTGGATAGGCTGGAGAGTTGGGCTGATTCCAGCAGGATGAAGTTCAACAAGGCCAAGTGCCAGGTCCTGCACTTTGGCCACAACAACCCCCTGCAGCGCTACAGGCTGGGCACAGAGTGGCTGGAGAGCAGCCAGGCAGAAAGGGACCTGGGGGTGCTGATCGACAGGAGGCTGAACATGAGCCACCAGTGTGCCCAGGTGGCCAAGAAGGCCAATGGCATCCTGGCCTGCATCAAGAACAGTGTGGCCAGCAGGAGCAGGGCAGTGATCCTTCCCCTGTACTCAGCACTGGTGAGGCCACACCTGGAGTATTGTGTTCAGTTCTGGGCCCCTCAGTTCAGGAAGGACATTGAGGTGCTGGAGCAGGTTCAAAGAAGAGCAACGAGGCTGGTGAAGGGACTTGAGCACAAGTCCTATGAGGAGAGGCTGAGGGAGCTGGGGTTGTTTAGTCTGGAAAAGAGGAGGCTCAGGGGTGACCTCATCACTCTCTACAACTCCCTGAGAGGAGGTTGTAGCCAGGTGGGGGTCGGTCTCTTCTCCCAGGCAATCAGCAATAGGACAAGAGGGCACGGGCTTAAGCTCTGTCAGGGGAGGTTTAGGATGGATCTTAGAAAGAAGTTATTTACAGAGAGAGTGATCAGACACTGGAATGGGCTGCACTGGGAGGTAGTGGATTCAGTGTCCCTGGAGGTTTTTAAGACAAGACTGGATGTGGCACTGAGTGCCATGATCTGGTAATCACAGTGGGGTTGAATCAAGGGTTGGACTTGATGATCTCGGAAGTCTCTTCTAACCCAGTGAATTCTATGATTCTATGATCCTATGAGATAACACTAACCAAGAAAAGTTCTTCTTGTTCTTCTCCGTATAGACCAACAGAAAAGTATCTGTAGCACACAATCTTACCACGCAACAGTTATATTAACCATTACCAGTCTTAATTACTCTCAAAGACTTTAAACAAAAGATTTGATCAAGCAGTGGCTATATTTTAACAGTGGCAATGTGTCTGCTGAAGTCACCCTTTGACAAGGAGCTATGCAAGACTTCTCCTGACAAAGGTCAAGACAAATTCAGTCTTTGTGCAGCTTCACTGTTGACACTGTCCCCAGGCAATCACATCCTATATGTTTGCTTCATGGAAGTAAGCAGCAAGTGAATGGACACAGCTCCTTGTTTACATTATGTTTTTCAATACTGAGGGCTTAGTTGTATTTTCATGTCAGAATGCACTTGAATAGGAGATTCTTTTGGCAATAAATTATTCTTCCAGTGAAATTTGCACCAAATTTGTTCTCCTGATATTCTCTGAAAATCATCACCTATGGCCTTACAATTTTCAAAGAAAAAATACATTCCCAGCCATACTAGATAGAGGACAAACAATATCAGAAATGGAAAAATATGAATTAAGAAAGTGACATGAGTTTTACAGCTGGTCAGCTTTCCCCTAGATCATCATTCCTCCACCCACAGCTTTTGTGTGGAGATCACATTCCTCCACCACATTAAAGCTTTTCCTCTGACATGAATAATACCTGTGAGGATGATTGTGAACTAGGGATGGAGGACTGCGGTGCTGAGAAG
>NW_020955498.1:1358287-1380431 GCF_003031625.1 Empidonax traillii
ATTAAGAAAGTGACATGAGTTTTACAGCTGGTCAGCTTTCCCCTAGATCATCATTCCTCCACCCACAGCTTTTGTGTGGAGATCACATTCCTCCACCACATTAAAGCTTTTCCTCTGACATGAATAATACCTGTGAGGATGATTGTGAACTAGGGATGGAGGACTGCGGTGCTGAGAAGACATAAGGGAGGAAAAAGAGAGAACACAAGGAATGATAATACAAAACATCTTTGGGAAGACCCTGAACACCTATATATATGGCAAGTTTTAATTATATGCCATTTTGGATTCAAAGCCACTCAGAATATTCACAGAATAGCAATGTTTTTCCTTATGCTCTGAGAGAAGAGACCCAAATGCTTTTCACTTCTGCCTCACAACTAAAAAATTTAAGATACTAAACAGCTCAACACAATGAGCCTGAAAATGGCATTATCTTTCATGGATCAAGTCTCATGAACTATGTGTTTTGCAGCAAAATCCTGCAAAAAATCCTGCTGGGGCATTTTCATTTCCATGAGCACAGTCCTATTAAGTGAGGCAGATTCTGTTATGATTACTGTGACCTTGAATATTACATAACTACAGACTGGGAGAGATTTTATTTTTGAAAAAAATCTTCATGTAAAAAAAAAAAATTAGCTACTAATGGTCATGACAGAAGAGGGAAATTTGATCTAGTCACATTCTAGGCAACAGAGAAAGGAGAAAAATACTAAGATCAAATAAAGCCACAGTTTCATCAGATAAGATAGGCAAGGTAACTGTGAAAGAAATCATTTGACTACATCCCATAAACTGAGAATGTAAGAAACTTGGTGGTTTGCAGCCAGGTTTTACTGGACTCATTACCCCTGGCACTCTTGCAAGCTAACTCAGCAAAGCTGTCTCTCAGTCAAGGCTATGGGACATGCAGAAAACTTCCATTCCGAACACGCCCTGACATCTTGGCTTGGGAATCAAGACTTCAGTGAGGCTGCAACCCATCACCTTTTTTTCTAGCTGACCTCCAATGGTTTCTGGTCTCTCTGCTGGAATAACATGGCTGGTACTGACCCTGGAGTAAGGCACAAAACCAAGTCCTGCTTCTATCTGGTAGCTCCTGTTTCCCCTGGATTTTGCCTGCACAGGACAGGAGTTCCCCCAGGGTAGCTGAGCCTGCTGCACACTCCCTATCGTACTTCCCAGGTCTACTCTTGACCAGGTGGATTGTTGATGGTTTTTAGCAAAGAACTTCCAAGGCTCCAAAAATCTGCATGCTGTAGGTCATCTGCTGCATTTGGGCAGAAGGTCCTAACCCTTTTGTGGGTCTACTTGAAATATACCACAGTTCCTCTAGCAAGCTGTATCTGAGCACTCAACCTCTCTGAAGTCACCAAGCAGCAACCATGTTTCCCTAACATTTACTCAATTACAAAAGTAAAATTTTCTGTTTGATAGTAATGTTTAATAACTTCTGTTCTCCAAGCAAACAACATTACAGATGGGAAATTAAGCTTTAGTAAACTGCTTTATCTCAACCTGCAAGTCATTTTCCATCTTATTGTCTTCTCCCCTGTCCAGCTGGGAAGGGGAATCATAGAGCAGATTGGTGGACACCTGGCATCTGGCTAAGGTGAACCCACTATATCTCCCACTTCTTTTCTTTAACCATTAATGCAGTAAGTGGGCTGTGTGGCCACAAGCCCTTGCCTCCAACACATTAGCGTTTTGAACCTGCAGGCTATGTATATACATCTACCTACATATTTATGGGGTAAACACAAATATAATTGCGAAATTAACAGTCACGTGAGCCGTCAAAAACCCAAACATAATTCCCATGAAAGCAAAAGCACCATTTTACAAACAAGGGTGGATGGGTCACAGGCCACAAATCCTTTCTTTAGCTAGTGTACAGAGAAAAAGAGGCTTGAAACGTCCATCTTCCATCTTCAAAAACCCCCAAAACATCACCTTATAGGGCTTAAAGGATGCTCTGGGGCTGCTGGCAGTAGCAGGGAGCTTGGGTCACATTTTCAAGAGCATACTGTCTTCTGCTGGGTCCCATGAGAGATCAGAGACTTCAAAGATAATTTCACAAGGTATTGAAATACGTTGTAAAATCTGACTTGCTAAGCAGGACGTATCTCACCTAATTTTGGCTGTCAAATAATCTGCTAAAACTTCATACTGACAATCTAGGTTTCCCCTATCTAGAAGCTAACTAATACTCATCAGCTGTTAGGCTTTGCATGTGTCAATCTCTTTTAAGATTAAAAACCATCTTGGAAAATTAAATAAAAGCCTGACTAGATTGCACAACTGTTAGCAGGTCAACTTCTTTCAAAGGCTGCACTTCAAATTGTGTCAGATTCTACCTGCTTTTAATCTGGCCCATTGTCTACACAGCACTTTCTCTCAAGTTAACACATACTTGACAATTTTGTAGACTGCAGTTATATATTGACTTGTGTGAGAATAGGCTTTGCTGGGAACCATATTTTTAAGTAACCAGTATAATTCAGCATAATACTTTTTTTTTCAGTCCAGCGTTAACTTGAGTATTGGTACAAGTAGCAGCTCTCAAAAACTTGCAAAAAAAGAGTGGTATATTTTCTGTGGGAGTATAAAATAGATTGCCACTGTTATTCTAAAAAGTGCATTAGTTCCCCATGCAAGAGAAATAAAGTGCTTGTTAAGTACCCAATGTACAGTGACAGCCTAGTGAGATATCTTGTTTACATTCTGATAGCCCCATGAAATGAACTGAATTCCACAGTCACAAAAGGCCAAAGTTAGCATTTTCCTTAAAAAAAAAAAGAAATAAACTCAAGTCTGCCTCTGGAATAGATTGGCTGTAACTTTGAACCTTAAAGGAAATGAGAGAGAGAAAGAAAGGGCAAGGCACACATCATAAGGGGGGTGGGGAAAAGCTAATGGCACTGGGAATGGAAAAAGAGGGCATTAAAAGAATTTCCTACTCTAAACAATGTGCAAAGTTAAAAATACCTTCTCCTGAGATTATCCTCATCATAAATACCCACGACAGCTATTTATAGCTGTCTGGTAGCCTCCAAGGAAGATTTTTATTCCAACAAAGGAGCTATACACAAATGCAGAACTCGTTTAAAGAACTATTAAAATTAAAATAAACTGCTTTTGCATCAGCTAGCCTTATTGGTACCTGTTTCCAACTCAGTCTAAACATGGCTTTCCTGGATACTGATAATGGAGCTTTAAGCACTCAAGGAAGGGAAGAAAAAAACCCCTTGGTACATTTATCACAGGCCAAATACCTATGTTTATACAGGCCAACACCTAAGCATCAGGAAGGCAAGGTGCTGAGCTAAAATAGAGTGTGCAAGTTTCTCAGTTCCTGCTTGGTTGTCCAGGAGCTCTAACACACCAAGAGCCTGGAGCCAGGCTCCAGGAAGGAATTGTGTTAGGACCTCCCCACCATGGATAAAATCCTGCACCACTGGGAAACAACCTGGGGCAGAGTCACGTGCCAGCAACTCAATTCACGGGAGATGCTTCAAAAATTTACTCTTCTTTCTAGTCTGTTCTTCCATTTTTAAATCTTTTCACTAGATCAGACTAATTGGTTTGATCAATCCCAGTACTTGCCAGCATATATTCTTCCTGTTTTGGTTGCCTTCAGCTTTGAGCTAGGCATTCCATTGGAGGCTTCACTGAGATAACTCATGATACCATATTGCAAGTACTGCTGGTATGTTTCTTTTCAGGGCAGGCTAGACCTGTGATGAGTAGGGATAAGGGACCCCACCACCTGTACCTGATAAAATGCATGTGTCCCATTAGATGGGTCTAACAGGGTGACCAATAGCCCACCTTAACTCCCTGCCAGGAACTGAATCCTTCTGTTTATCTCCTGGTCTCAGGTAAGCATCTACATCTTGGAGTATAAAGGTAGGTAAGAGAGATCCTGCTTTGTCCCTTTTCCTATAAAGTTCGTCTTTCAGTGCAATCACTGTGTCTGGGTCATATTTGCTAATGACTCCACCCACATTTAATTGATGAGTTGTGACCACAGTTTGTGCTGTCTGTAATTGCCTAACTGTTATGTTCTGCCATTTCACTGTCAATCAGCTGTGCACATCCTGTGTTAATTAAGATTGTAAGAATTTCAGAGCAGAGGTCCTTCCCTTCACTCCATATATGTAAGCAAATTTTCAGCACAGTTCTGATCATAAAGTTCAACTAATGTATATTTTTCAGCTCAGCTTTGGTTTGGTTTCAGCTTGGCTCCTTCGATTCAAGTTAAGATTTGAATTAAAAAAAGACTTTTAAAAGTAATTATTTGGACTGAGTTGCAGTTCATTAAATGAATAACAGCTTAAACTAGTTTCAAGTTCATATTTAATTTAAATATTTGGTGCTGGTTTCCAATTTGTGGCTCCGAGTAGTACTGAAAAAACACTGAGTTGAAGTTTAATACAACGAGCAGCAAAAGTGGAGTTGCTACGCACAGTTTAGTTGGTGCTGAGGAGAGGAGCCAAGCAACAAAGCAATTTACATTGCAGCACGTTTCACATGATCAGCCCCCTATGCCCTCCTCCAGAAACACCACTTTGCCCTGCGTCCCAGCCCTCTCTGGACACCAGGTTCACAGCTCAGTCTACCACTTCAGAGAGTGTTCTCCATCTGGAGAAAACCAGAGCCACTCATTGACACCTTGAAGGAAATGTACAGCTTTCCCCCTCTCCCTCTCAGTTTCATTTGTGAAAGAGTTTGGGATAAACTTTCTCAGTTTTCATCACACTTTTTTATCTCCCCATCACCAAAAGCTTCTACCCATAAAGGTTTTCATGAAAAACAAGCATACAAGCATTTCATCCAGTTTTTGTAACGATGGAATCAATGTAAATTTTGCAGACAGAAGGAAGAGCAAACAGGCATCTTTGAGTACCTGAGTGATAAGACTGCATTTGCATGTAATTCTCAGTGGAAGCTGAGGAAGGTTTGTGCAGAAAAATAAGGTGGTTTGAGACATGGAATTTTAATGGTAGTCTAATCTATTGCCCTCAGTTTAGCAACGTAATGAGGAGCCTATAAAAGACACAAGTGTGACGGGCTGACATCCATATTTCAGTCATAGTATATGCTTTTAGACACAATAACAAGCATAGCTGAAAAGTACAGTACATTCTGTTCTACCAATGGCAACTCAACAGCATCATGTTCATCTGACTCTCATTTTTTCTGGTATCCAATATCATGGCTTTTGGAACAGGACAACAACTATTATCCCATCCTCTGCCCACTACTACCAATATATTTAATTGATAAATAATGGGGAATGAGGCTAGAGAGGAGGAAGTCTAGCAAATGGAGTTGAGCAACTTTTTTTTTTTTCTGCCTAGAAATCTTAATTTATTATCTGTTCCCAGCATTCACTCAACTGCCACATTCCCTTCTTCTGCCTAAACAAGATTGCAGGCAGTTCTATGTCTTTTGAGACTTGCAAGGTGAAGTAGCATTTGCCCTAGTTCATGAAAATGCAGCTTGCAAGCAAACTGCAGAGCAGGCTGTTGTGTAAGAAAGCTCACAGCTGTTCTCTGCCTTAGAGAGATATGAGGTCCCGTTGCTGAGACATGTCTTTCTATTCCCAGGTCTGCCACTGAGTGATTAAAGATGGAGCTTGAAGTAAAATATGTTATGACAGCCTAAACCTCTGATGATAAAGGCACATTCAAAAGAAACGGGGACATGGTTCTGGTTTAAGGAAAAAAAAAAACAGCAAAAAAAAAATTAATCTGATATAGCCATAGCTGCTATCCCTGGTGATGAATCCAGTGCACAAATGGCAGAAGAGTACCTTCAGTCAAAGGATCTGGTATTTCTCCTGCCCTATTTTCTGATTGCTTTACCAAAAAAATAAGCATTATGTTTGTTAGTTTTGGCCAGAACAAGTCTCCAGATGTCTTCCATGTCCTTCTCTCACACAGATGCTCCACAACATATTAAAATACCCTATCCATTGGCCTTTCAAGATGTGACTCTAAAGCTTGCACAAGCATTTAAAAGACTCTTCAGTCTGCTCTTAAACAAAAGCTATACCAGGTGAAATGTCCCAAAATCCAGTAGAAAGGGGCTACAAGGAGGTGCTGTTACTCCTCTACAGCTTCTGAAAGTGTTTATTGAATAAAGTAGAGTTGCTCCATAAAAACCCTGTATCCTTTGCAAATCATCTCATGCCATCTCAGTGTCAGCCACCCAACAGTCAATAACTCCAGCATTATCAGGCTGTCAACCTAATTATATCCTTCCTTGCCAGGGGGAATCATCAGCACATGAGCTGCAGTATCTTCCTACCAACACCCAAGAGTCAACAGTGAGTGGCAGAGGTAAGCAACGGCTCTGTATACAATTTTCCCCGCAGTAAAATATACAGAGTTCTTATTAAATGTAAGTAGGTGGGCAAATCTCCACGGAGTTTAAAATTTATAGAGGAGGAGTTCTGAAGTCTATAACTAAAGCTTCTTTTCATGGCTTCTCCTTCTAAAAATGCTCTGCACATTGGGCCTGGGTGATTTCAGCATCATTCTCCAAATTCTGCAGCTGCAGCTTGGAGAAGATATAATAAAAAAATAAGCAAGCAAAAAGCATTCATACATAGCCTTTGATAGGTTTTTGGCTGTTCTTCTGAGTCCCTCATCGCTCCCTACTAGCAAAGCTAAAGCAACAGCACTACCATGTTACAAGGATGATGAAGGGATTTACAATGAGTAAATAACTGACAAGTAAATAATTGACAAGATCTCTAGCGTTCTGAGTATGGGGATGTATAAAGCAGCTTACATTATGAGAGACTCTACAGTGCTAAAGAAAGGAGTTAAAGGAGTAAACACAGTAAAAATGGCATTACTATTCCCAACACAATGAATCACTTTCATCTACCTATCAAGCAATCTACTCTGGACAGATTTCTTTATGTTTATGCTTACATCCTTACTTCATCTAATTTAGTATTTAAGGTTTAAAGAGTCTAAATTCTAACTAGCAAAGAGGTTGTCCTATTAAAAAAAGTGTTCATTTTAAACCTGTAAAAGCTGACAGTTCGTATGATAATAGCTTATATTGGCAGAAGCATCTTCTGTATCAAAAGTGTTCTACAAACTATAGACACATATCTCTAGCAAAATGCAGTTACTGCTTGTGTAAAAAGTGGCAGCCTACAAAATCATTTACTCCAGTGGGGCAAGGAAATACTTTTGGCTACCAACACCCAGTGTTGCCCATTAAAATTCTTTACCTCTGAGTACTGAACAACAACATTTGCGATATGTAATCCTAAAAAAAAGCCAACATTCAGAATATTTTTATTAAAAACAATTGTCTTGAATACGAATGGTCCAATTCACAATGTATGAGGTAGCTGCCGGATGTCAATAGAAAATGAACACATGTTGTAAATTCAGTGCTTGGTAATAAAGAAAATGCACATGTTCCCCAAGTCTGCTGCTCTGTAGGTAGGACTAAAGGGCAACATTATGTCATTTCCCTTTGCGCAGGACTCCCTATTGACTTTTATAAAGAATTTGGCTTAAAAACTGATGACAGGGTACATACAGCCCAAATTGAAGGAGGAATAACCAATAAATAAATGAAGATGGGTTGGTGACAGAAAAGTAATTTTTAGTCACCAAGACAACTTACCAATATTTTTTTCCAGCAGTATAATGGGGACAGGACAGATGCTCTTTACCCTCAGTTATATCAATCCCTTAAAGCCAGAGCAATTACTAAATGTGTACAACCACTGACAACAGGATTCAGTCTGAATAGCTATGAAGGTATGACATAGCCTGTTAAATGGGTCCTCTGAGTTTAGCTGGCAGCCAACCCCTTCCTCCTAGATCTATCTTGTTTTAAAACATATTCATTAATAATTTCTTGAATTTCAGAGTTCTTCTATTATCTGCAAGCAGTGACAGGGGTTTAAAAGCTTTCATCAACTAAACTGCATGTTTTGTGATGTTTACTTCACTTCTGTGTATTTATGCCTTTATCTCCTCAAAGCAAGATACTATATCCAGCAAAAAACCATGCAGCCAACTGACTGGGAAGTCCCATTTCCTCCGAAGTCAGCATAACCACAAGCATGCAAGACCTATAATGATATCACAGTCAGTACATCAGGATCTCATTGTAAGTATGACGTGAGCATGATAGGTGAAATCAGGATGGAGCCAGCAAAACAACAGGGAAACAGATGAAGAAAGTTGGACTTTTAAGATGTGAGTCACCAAAACAACACATTCAAGCCCTTCTCTTTACTCAAAGTGTCAGAGCTGGTGACAAAGTTGAAGTCTTTCCTTATCATCATAGTTTAATAGCTACCATATTAGTAATTAGAATTTGGCTTAAAAAGCAATAATAGGGTACAGTCCAAGCTGAGGGACGAACAACAGTAAGGATGAGTTGGTGACAGAAAAGTCATTCTGGTCTCCAAGATGAAAAATTAGATTACAGTACACAAAATATTAGATTACAGGTCCATTTTATTTGCCTAAACATTTCTGGTTTACCTTGAAGATATATTATCTTCATTCAGTTTATATATATCCTGTACATATATTCAGGCCTGACAAAACATGATAATATTTTCATTACTTAGTAGGAGGTTTTCTCATATTAGTTTAACCACCAACATATTTCTTCCTGTTAGAATATTGGAATGACTTTACTATTCCTTGAAAAATTTTGGTGAGAAATAAGACCGTAACCCTGAAGCAACTTAAGCAATGCTCCAGTCTAAGATAACCACATGCTAATGAAAGAAAAGATTCTCTAGCTTTTACAAGAGAGAAGGGGAAGGTAGGTAGAATTAAACCTTTTCCTTACCAAACTCATCTTATGACATTCCAGCACAGACAAACCCTCCAGCTATCATAACTCATTGGCTTGAAAAGGTCATTAGGACTCTATCCCATTTTGTTGGGAGAATGAAAAGCCAAATTCGTAGCCATGACATGAAAATTTGCCCTTGGTGTTACTACAAGATGATCTGAACCCTGAAAACCTACAGAGGCATTTCTTAGGGGCATTGTTTATGAAATACCAGCCCAGCACATGCTCACACATTCTCTACGTGACAGTCACATCCTGCAGCCCCAGTGATCGCAGCAATAGCATCAGTACAAAATACACAGCACTTCAGGCTCTGCTTTTTCCCCCTCTTTCTATACTCCCCTACCCAACTATTTCTTTCTCCTTTTTAGAACAGCCTGAACACGTGGCACTAGCCATGTGATGCCTGCACTCAAAAAGTAAGCTTCTGTGGAAGCATTTTTTAATCCCTGTCACTGACCTTCAGAGGAATACCCCACTGTGCAAGCTGGACCATAAAAGGAATCCATGTGTTGCCAGTGTTTAGAAGAGCCATCTCCTTGTCTTTCCCAGCTATGGTGCTGCCTTATTAAGACACTGAAGTAGTAGCCACTGGAGAATCTTGGGAATGATCTGAGCAACAGTGCCCAAAAAAAGATTGCCATTTCGTACGTGCTGAATATGAACTTGAAAAAGCTGTGAGGACTGTTCAGCTTGGTGATTACAGGCTAGTAAAAGAAACCTACTCCAAAGAAACTACAGTCATGCTAATCCTGTGGAAAAACATGATTTTTTTCCTTTCTAAACAGTCATCATTTTCTACATGGGAAAAAGGGAAAAAACAGACTGAATGCTGAGGACTTCATCTTGAGGAATGGCATGATGTGACATACCAATGCAATGGTATAATCATCTCACAAGAGTGCACTTGGACAAAAAAATCATCTGTATATGGACCGTGAAAAGGGCTTTCCTCTCCAGTCTCTACTGTGCTCTGGTCCTCTGACAAGATGATAAGCACTAAGTATGAGGAGTGGTGGCAGCCTTTCATGGTGGGTGACTTTTGAACTGTAAGCATTTCTGTGAAAATCTGATTGCTAGGTTTTAATTAAAAGTTTTTGAATTCACATGAGGTTAAAAATAAATTTATGAGGTTTGTTGGATGGTTTTTTCTTCCCCCTCCCAAAAGATCCATTTCACTAAAAGCCATTTATACCATTTATCTTCTTTTCTCCGCTAAAAAAAACACAGAAGGAAAAAGTTTTATTCTTTATGTTAAGCAAGCATTCTGCTCTGGGACAACTTCAGCTCTGTATATTTCTCAACAGTGTATTATAACTCTGATTTTCAGAAATTACCAAGATTGTCACACAGAGTATCTGATTTTCTCCCTATCAGTATGAAACCAGCTTGCTCCTGTTAGCACTGTCTGCTTGTCAGAATTTTGCTCAACAAAAACATCCCCCCTCCCATCCCCAGCCCCAAAAGACATATTTCTAAGAGTTAAGCTGTCTTGTAAGAAACTGTACGTCTTGTGAACAAGTAACTGTAAATGTTTCCAATCATTTCTACAGTGCTATTCTCATTTTAAAAGTGATGTTGCTTAGATTTTTCTTTCTAGTCTCTCTCCCTATTCACCTTTGAAACGTAATAGCTGTAGTCACTGGCTGACTCTGAGGTGGCTTGCAGCAAGTCCCTGAACACTTTGTTTCTTGACATATGGTCAATAGCAGTTGGTGGATATGTGTAACATCTGATTCACCTATCTAATGCCAGCCTTCCCCTGATCTGTACCTGACCTCATACAACATGTAATGTTAAGGCATTGGAGGTAGACCAATGTCTGAGCTTCCCTGTCTATTATCACGTATGCCTCCCATCCTTCCAAAGAGCCAAGTTAACAGCAGAAACAAGAGCAGCCATACAAAGAGGCAGGATTTGCATGGAAGGTGAGAATCAGCAGAGATTACTCATCAAGGAGTCCAGCACCAAGTCACCTCATCACAGTTACAGAGCCCTTGTCTCTGCACAGAAGTAGCAAAAGTTTACCTCAAACCTGGTTTGAAACCAAGTGCAGTAAATCAGTGTAAACCTCCCAGCGTAAATCACAGAATAGTTAGGGCTGAACGGGACCCCTGGAGATCATCTAGTCCAACCTCCAGCATGACTGGTCTTACCCTCCTGTGTTGTTTCACAATAACACTTCTCTTGCAAGAGGCTCGGCTGACAAGTCGAGTCACCATAATTTGGTTACTTCCCACTGTGTTCATTTAATTGACTTAAAAATTTGCCATCATACGCATCAGGTTTAAGTCATAAAAAGAGGGCTCACAAAGAATGGAGCACTTGCTCAAGTGAATCAGTTTATATACCAAGATGTTGTCTCAAGCTGGCAGAAGAGGTAAGTAGTATTACGGAGAAGTAACTCTACCAAACTTTTGAAGAAGCCCTGATTTTGAGTACTAATTTTCAGCACTTCTCTTACAGTCTCAGGACAAGAACACAGTCTGCCTAGAAGATAACCTTTATTAGCAACCTGCTGCTGGTTTAAAAAATGTTGGCATCAAAAATGGGTCACGAGCTGCCTTAAAGGAAACTGAGGTATGTTTTCATCAAATGACAGAGAAAAAACCAAAAGACAGTCACAACTTGCTGTTAAGTTGTAGCCTTCCCTTGATTTTCTCTGTCAGCATGACAAACTTGCTGGCCTTTTATTCAACAGACTATCCAGTAAAGACTATTAATAAGCAGGTTTATTTGGACCAATCAACAGGTTTTCATGTAAATAGGAGAAAAACATGTATTTATATTTCCTTAATGTCAACCAAGATGAAGCTAACCTTTAACTGTCCCATACACTAACCCCTGGTCTATACTTTCCGATAAGTGAAAACAAAAGCATTCAGCTTACTTTCCACTTCCCGTCACCCTTGCTGCCCCCCAGGAAGAGAAGGGCTCAGCTGCAACACTGACACAAATACTGCTCCTTCTAATCTGTAGCTGTATCACTTTTGTTAGCCTGACCCCTCTGGTCAGGCTGCAGGCCAGCATTCCCAGAGACTGTGCTGTCATTAGACTTCTTTTCTAAGGAGTAGTTGCCCACTGACCTTATTTCTGGCCAGGAATATTTCTTGAGCTGCACGCTGATGAATTAAGTTGCCCAAGAAGCACAGTCACCTGACTTTATTCTATGAAAGAGAAAGACCTTGATCACATAAGAACAATCTGCTGGCAAGAGGGATTTTCCTTGTTTAGCATGAGCTGATAAGTAGGTTATGATGAGAGAAATAAAGCTGCTGATAAATTTATCTTCAGTAATTAAAAACTAATTTAAGGGCACAAAGCCAAAAATGTAGATGCTAATCAACCAAATGAGATGCTTCTGCAAGTTGAAATCTCTTTGGAGTTTCATTTGCAAATCACATTTTCCCACCACAATTCTGTCAACTGAGCTGTAAAAGGATGACTTTACCCAGGCTGCCAGCAATTTGATAATGTTTTCATACGTTGCTTATTTGTGTGTAAAACTTGTTAGCGTCTGATTTTATTTAATATATTACCCCTGCAAAACAATTGGCCTAAGTTTTTTAAAGGGAAATCTAATATTCCGATTATCTGGTTTAATTTCAGATATTAGATCATAAAGAGGTTAATAAAATGCAAACTCATACTGAGAAGCAGATGTTCCTAGGAACACACTTGGCTAAATTTATTCTCATGTCACTCCTTAGAGAGTCTTACAGATGGGCAGTAACTTCAATCTCTATCATGCCTAACAGCTTCTACCACTCTGAGCACAGAATGCCCAGAAGAACTAAGCAACAAGTGCAACAATGCTTTTGTTCCCTAAGAAGGAGGCATTGCAACCTAACAACTAAGGGATCATATCCATCCAAGTCTGGAAAGCTGTGGGTTTAGAGGCTGTTTCTAGTTACTCTCTTCTGTGCAGAGCAAAAGAGCAAATGAAACACTGACAATCACAATGTTGTGTCACCACATATGCAGAGCAGCTCGCTGGGCTCAGGACCACCAGTCCAAGTCTGTCCCCAGATGCTCTACTCATAAGTAGCTGCTCAGCCTCTGGGGCCAGGGTGTGGGTAGTGTGGCAGGAGGGCAACGCAGGGCAACCCTGTTCACTTTGCTCCCACCTTCCCTCTCAAGCAGCAGCAAGGAGGGCTGTACTAGCAATCAACCTGCATGTCAAAGGCTGTGAGAAGTAACCAGCTGAGCAGCATTTTATGGCTTTCTGCCCCAAAAAACCCTGTATGGCCTATCTCAGTGGGCAGGCTGAACAATCAGGGTATATGTCATCAGCCACTTGCAACATGCATATGCAGCCAATAGAATATATTATGACAGATAAATATATCAAATGTACTTACCTGGAAAAAAGTTTTAAAACTTTTTTTAAGAAGAGGTATTCAACCATCAGCTTCTTTCATATGGGAACAATGCGGTATTCATTTTGCTTTTTTTAAAACTAAATAAAATTTGTTGCAGAGCATCACTATTAAAAATAAGGCCTTATTTAATCAAAAGAAGGGTTAATGTAGAATTTTCAGCAAAGTCATTTGCAAGCATATGGATTTATGTGATACAGTAGACACAACTTTATGGCCTGAGAATGCTTCTTTATACAATGAATTAAATTAACCCTGCCTCTTTTGCTAACTGGATATCAGGCATGTGGGAAATGACTAAGCAGCTGAGAGCTTAATAATATACTTTCTATCTAAGGAGAAATACAGATCAGCTGGGTTTATTTAGGAAGAGAGACTGGGTTAGGCACCTAATAAGACTTAGAAATAGCTCAGGGAGGTTTTCCTGACAACTGATACTGGCTGTCCAGATCAATGAAGATGAGAGACTGCTCTGCCTAAGAAAGACTCTGACAAAAGTAGACCAGGGATGAAGAACAGAACCTCTTTTATTGTGGGTCAGTTTAGAACAGTGTCTTTGGTCTCTGCTTTATGGAGTTTACTGAGCATAACCTACATGTAGGGCTGAAGTACTCCTTACCAGGGAACAGAAAATGCTTCTGGGAATCTGAGGTGTTGTGTCTGCCTCCAAGGGACATACATAGCTATAGTCACAGACCTGACATTGCTCTGCTGTGGCTGATACGGGAAGTCTGAAGGCTCTTTGCCTTCACAGCTTTAGGCCAATGTTCAGCTAATGCAGCTTTTTTTGCATTTCAGGTATCTGAAGCCTCTTGAATGAACAAATTCAGAGGACACATATGATTCACGCTGTTTGAAGGTGCAGTGACAGATAGACAGTGCTGCAAGAGCACTGCAAACTACTCTACCATAATAGACTGCATACTGCCAGTCTGCATATAAGATACTAAAGAAATGTTATTTTTTTCCACAAAACATGGCAGGAAAGCCACTGACACTTATTTGTACTGAATCAGCTACATTTCTTCAGCCTCATGATTTTCTTTGTGCAATGCTTATGTTTTGGTCTAATTCTGAAAATCACGGTAAAATATCACATTGTACTACTCCTCACATGGTGCTCTTTTAAAGAGGCATACTAAAATAATGAGCACCAAAAGCTGTGTCTCTATGCCCATATTTATTAGGCATTTAAATAAGATCCAGTTCATGAAGGACTTCAATCTAGTTAAAGCTCATAAATATACAGTAGGAAAAAAATGGGCAGACTTCCCTTTGGTCATAGGTGGGTTACCTGGTTATAGGATTGGATTTCTCTTTTCACCCAGGAATTTCCAAAATTCCTTGATGTTTCCGAAGCCCACCTGCCTGTCACTCTGCTGAATGGGATTAAAGATGGAGCATTGTGCTAGCTTTCTGGGTGCTAGATTTGGGCCGTCCTCCTAAAAGCTTGGCTGGTACAGTACATGTAGTACACAGATTACAGAATGATCTTGACATATACATGGATTACTATATGAAATACTAAGGACTTGATTTTGTTGTCTGCTTGTGAATTGTGGTTAGTTTAACTCAGTGAAGTTCACACTCTGCATGTCTTATTTGGAAGAACAAAGCTTCTTTTATAAAACATTTATTCACAACGATGTTCAAGAAAATATAATCTAAAAAAACCCACACAATAGCTGAAAAATTTTGCTGTAAATTCTACTGAGCTTTGCATATGTTTGGTTATTTCCTCCAGGGCATCTGAAACGCTATAATGGCAAAGACTTGGGTAGTATCCACTCTCACTTGAGAATGACTGCAGTAGAGCACGCTTTAATGAGCCACTGGGTCAAGCTTTTCTCTCTGGGTTAAGAATGAGCTCCAAGAACTGCGCAACAGCAGTGCAATGTGAAGGGCCAAACCCATCTCAACAATCCAAATACGTTCTGTCAGTCCTGGAGTTCAAGGCAGCTGTGGAGACAGGTTAATAACTGAAGCACTTCAATTTGTTCTCAACTCTCACGCATTTCTAATTCTATTTATTCATTGTCTTAATATTTAACTCTTGGGCAGACAATGTCATGTCTCATCTCCACCAGAAGGTGAAGAATTTACAGAAAGACAAAGACAAACTCTCAAAGTATTTGCAACTTCGTGATATATGAAGTTTGTGGAGAGATAAAGCCATTGTAGTTTCTGTTCTAGTAGCAAAAGAGGCTTGGAATAGACAAGGGCACAGCCCTCAAGAGGACAGCAACTCAACTTTTGGGGAAGCAAAGTTGTGCAATAAAACGTGAACACTGGGAAATGACATGGTACATGTATGCAGCCAGATTCTCTGATGTTTAAACATGCACTCATTGAAAACTTGTATTAAGATCATATTCTCCTTTCCTTGTACACAAGCCTAAATTGAAGCACAATTGAAGCACTCTGAACACTCTTCAATAAAAATATAGTCAGGCATTTGGGAACAAGAAATCCTAGTCTTTCACGAAAAAAGAAAAATGGAAAGGAACCATTTATGTTCATTCCTAAACTCTCAACACTGTTTCACATTTATATGTGAAATAATGTACACCCCATACTAGGGATAACGTCATTGCAGGAATGAGAAGCATCTTCAAAAGTTATTTGTGGTCATTCAGTGTTGATTTAACATGGATACACACTCACCCTCACCATCCTGGACAGGCAAAGGAAATTGTTTACTTTCTGTGGATGGCAAGGATGACACTTCCTGGATTTCCAGAATCATTAAGATGCTGTGGAAGCAAATATGTCCTGTCTTACCTCTCCAGAAGACAAGAAACATGCTTCTCATTGTCCTGCAAAGATGTACCCTGACGGATTTACCTTGTTAACTTGGTGAATCAGTCCTTTGTATGTTTTCCTGAGCTACACTAGACTCAACAGGAACAGTAAGATGATAAATGTCTTTCTGGTTCTGTACATGCCTTCACGGATCTGGACTGAAATTCACTTGACTCCTTTTTCAGTCATACTAAGATAAGTTTTGGAAGTAACCATGTGTCCTTTTTTTAACCAAAGTTGCATTAAGTTACCACTCCAGGAGACTTTAGGCCTGCTGCAGGCTCCTGACCTGCAAGCTTGGTTATTCCCATGAGCATTCCCAAACCCACATCCACGACAATGATGAACCACAATGCCTTATAAAACTGTGTAAGTGAGAGACTGGAAGGAGTTTGCGATTGAGCTGATGGATCCTTTCTCTTTATTATTTTTTTTTTAAAGAATCTTTAACTACTGCCTTTAATAATTTACGAGGAACCATACAGCTTTAATGGCAGTGTTTTTCTGTATGTCCTACTCACATACCCCTTTTTAGGGTATATCTAATAATATCTGATTGGTCTGCAAAAAGATGAGCCCTTTAGTCAGGACAGCTTTGGCCCCTGTCAGGACATTTTGCAGGGTGCATTTAGAGAGTCTTTTCAGTGATTTGTGATTTGATGTGATATATCCCTTTCTCTTTGCCCTATTTTTACAACAGGATGACCTACACTTCTCCTTCCCCATGAAATGACTTGCAGTCCATTAGGGAAAAACATTACACAGGGCAAAGCTGTGGTTCAGATTCCAAGTTAAGCTTCACCTAAATGGAGACCAGCCTGACAATGACCTTCCTGAAGTCTTTGATAGTATGTCATGATAGTATGACAGTGAAGTAAATTGGATCAGTTTCCCAGAATCATAGAATCATAGAATCATAGAATAGATTGGGTTGGAAAAGACCTCCAAGATCATCAAGTCCAACCCCTGATCCAACTCCTATTACTATAGCATGGCACTAAGGGCCACATCCAATCTCCTAATACAATTGGAAAAACAAAAACAAAACACAACCAAAAAACCCCAAAACAAAACAAAACAAACAAAAAAAGAAAAAAAAAAAAAGAAAAAAGAAAAACCAAAACCACCACCAACCAACCAAAACAAAACAAACAAACAAAACCACCACACAAACACAAGGAGAGGTGAAAATACAATGGCAAGTCATCCAGTTGTAAAATTGAGGCTTAAGTGCTAAATAAATCAACCTGAGAACTATTCTTTAGAGAGCTGAAGGGGCCAATTTTTTCTCTCAGTTATGCTGAAGCCAAGGAAGTAGGTCTATTGCCACTTCAAGAAGTATTTCACCTCAGTTTTTCACTGCAGCTGCATGCAACTGTGGCAGACCAAAGTGCATCAGCAAGATACTCAGAAAGCACCACTCCTCCAGACACACACACACTGTACCCAGCCCCAGGCTAAATTCTTCCAGTGTCAGTTACAACATCAACATGACAAAACTCAATGGTTTTTTTCAAGAGAACATATTTTACTGCCTAGGAAGAGGCACTAAGCAGCAGGTGGTATTCGTTTTTTCCCTTGTTGAAAGTCAATCCCCTGTGCTTCAATTACATATGGGATTTTTCCTGTCGCTTAAGTGCAACCCATTTCTGTAACAACCCTGACACTCCAGCACAGTATGTACCCTGTGGCTGGGAAGGTAAAGCATTTATCCAGCTCCTTCAAGGCTGCCACTGAGACTGCCTCATAAATCAGCTGGTTGGAATAACTCAGGTAGGGCTTAATCCAAAGCCCACTGAAGTTGGTGGAAAGCTTTACATTGATTTCAGCCAGCTCTGGACTGGCACCTCAGAGCTTTATACAACCATCATCCCAGGCAAAGGACTCCCTCTGTCTCTGAGGAGCAGGACAAAGCCTTGTCTTTGCCACAGAGCAGTTAAAGACATAGCACATCCCAGCACCCAAACGACTAGTAGGGTCCTTTTTTCCCTGACCTCACACCTGATCAGTACAGACTAGAAGCAAAATGCCAGGAGACTGGCACAGTTAACACTGCCATACTTTGTCCAGGGTTTCCCAGTCTATGCCTGAAAAGCCTCGTTCTCCCATGAGGTACAAGAGCTGCTGGGTCTCCGCCAGCTTCAGCACGTGCAATAAATCTGACAGCCTGGGAGAAAGCTGGACAAAGTCCCATACGTCTGCTGTTGGACACATGTCCCCTAGACAGGTCTGCAGTGCAGCTACAAATATGTTAACAGGCCTCCAGAGATCCAGACAACTATAAACAGTGAAAAAAATCTGGCTGGACAGAATTTCTGGGTGGGCACAATGAGCCTTTGTGGGGAATCCAGAATGTGTGGGATACCTAGAAAAGGTAAGATATTAAAATGCCAAAAAAACACTTGCTGAGTTGGTGTCAATTTGTATCTGAGTTGCCACAATATCAACTACTAGCCACAGCACATACCAAGAGCAAAATGCAATGTTGATCTTCAAAAGACAAAACTGGCCTCTTTACAGGCTCAACCATACATGCATTCCATGTACTTTCATTCCAGCAAACGGCAAAATGTGTCACTGCGACTGGCTGAGCTACAAATACTGTTTGATATGATATGATATGATATGCTTGCATTTCAGGGTTTACTGTTCTATTTGAAGAAGTCTAAGCAGTGTCTGGGACACCTAGCAAACATGTTACAGGCTACATAATCATCCATCTGTCCATCTTTCAATGGAAATGCTTACAACCAGTGGTGTTTTCCCCATAGTCAGGCTACAGCCCAATCATGGAAGGGTGCAGGGAAATGCCCTGTACCCAAGCAGCAGGTGCCAGCGCTCAGAGCTGACAGAGTATTTTCAGCCTCCACACTGCACCTTAGGACTTCACAATTCACTGCATAAAATGCTTGAAACTGTTCAGAGGAGAGTCTGCTGTAGCTCATGACACGTATGGGAACGTGTTCTAGTAATATTTTAAAGGTAAATATGATTCCCCAAATCCCTAAAAATCTAAATTCATCAAAACCAATCCAGCATCACATATTTGTTTGTTAATAACTGCCCCAATGCTGCTGCCTTTCACTAGTCGTGAGCAGCGCAACGCAATGGAAGCAGCTCAGCTCCTCCTCCACGTTAGCCATGTTAGCAGATTTCAGGATGTCCTGGCTCCCAGTGTCACATCTGAATTTGAGAATCAGGCTCTGTTATTGTTAAGGCAAACAAAAAATAAAAACCCCAGACTAAATTATTTTAAAGATCTCAAGGTTTTTAAAGGAGTCTAGCGACTTTAAAGGAGACTGACTTGTCGTACTTGAATGCTTGAAGTTGGCAGCAGTGGAGGGAGTACAGCAAGACTTAGCATACAGCAATTTATTGTTAAAAGGCTTCAAATGTGTGGGAAAGGCCATGGAGCGCATCTGCAGCGATTTTGGAGAAATCAGGGACACAGGCCTAAGCTCGTCTCTTCTGGTCAGGCTGCCATAGGGCTCCCCTCCTCCACGAAGACTACCACACTAAATCCCAATAAAGCCACCCTAGACATGGCTAAAACACTTTCCAAAAGCAAGGGTGGGATATATACCCGAAGCCCTGGATTTAAGCTTCAACAGTGGCAAAGGCAGAATCCTTACCCCAAGCTTCCTGCTGCCTTCACGAGCCAGCCATGGCTGATGCTCAGGCCACCCCACAGCCTCTGCACACTCACATTAGAGCTTGGAGGTCTTCAAAGGGAAGTCAAGTGACACTTTTCTGTAGCAGAAAGCACCCTCCAAACTACACTCCCCAGCATCCTCCACAGGCCACCCAGGCTCTCTATTCACAAAAAAAAAAAGCCTAAAATTTGAGCCTTTCCTTAAACAAATTTTCTTAAAGCAGAAGTGTACTGCAAGTATATAAGCATCATGTGCTATACCATACACAAGTATGGGCTCTGCAGTCCCTCTCATGCTGCCCAATACACACACACAGCCCCAGACCCAGGGGAAATTTTCTGGCAGTTTAGTGCATAGCACATTTGCTCCTCTGCCTTTCAGGGATGGCAATGGCTGCACTGTGCAAAGGGAGGCTGCTGCCTCATTTCCCTTTGGCCACCACACTTCACATGAGTTTATTTATCTGCCCGCAATGCTGCTGCTTTCCAGAGCTCATGGGTTCAGTGTACAGCCTCACAAGAGCTCACACACCCAGTTTTGCATGGCAACGCTTTCTTTATGAAGAAAGGTAGCCATTGTGTCTAGTCTACCTGGGATTCACTCCTGCCCGCCAAATATCATCAATTTCCATTAGACAGTTGCTGATGTAGCAGGACCTTACTAAAAAGTCCAAAGCAGGCATACAAAGTATACTGCATTCTGCTGGCTTTCATTTAAAACTGCTCTGAAAAATGAAATTTTTTTTTCTATAGCATTCAGAATCCAAAACGCCAGGGTTTTGTCAGATCATGGGAAAGGACAAAAATGAAAATGAAGTCCATATTCAGAATTGAGTACAAAAATGGGAACAAAATGTGTTTAAACCTAGCTTTTATTTCTTTAAATCAGCACACCATTAATAAACTAAATCAAATCTTTATATCACTGAAGACATTACAAAAATAAGTGGAGCCTGACTTTCTCCCTGCATACACCAGTGGAAATCCCACAAAACCAAAGAAAACTATACAAGTGTAAAACAGGTTAGTTAATGAAATGTCATTCCCAGTATTTTCATGGTGTTTCTTTCATAAATTGACAACATCATACCCACATCAAGTTCTGCTTTCATTTTCACCAAAATAAATCTGTAATAACTAGTAGAAAATGCTGTCCTTGTTGTCCACATAAAGTGACTATAAATGAATAAAAAGTGACAGGCAGTCCAAACACAGCAGCAATGGTATAGTAATGGCAGACAATTCACAGATATGCTATACTGCACATACCAAGTTTATCTCAGCTTTCAATCATATCTTATAACTTTAGCTCTAATATACATATTATCAAACATCTATAAATATCTGACAAGCACAATCTCTCCTGCACAACACCCATATAGCATCTGAGCATGAGCTTTTCTATCAAGGATTTCACGCACCCATATTCCACCTCTGATGTTTCCATTTCTCCATATAACAAAACAAGTAGAAGCCAGGACATTTACAACAGCCTATACGAATTAGACACTAGATACCCCTCATCTCTCCCACAATATTAACTAAAGCTCTTTTATGGCACATATCATTAGCACAAGGACTCTTTGGTTAGCTATAGCATACTTTGGAATTGGAGACAGAAATTCTCAAAGCCATTGCTAATCAAAGGCAACCCACCAGCACCATTTTCCGTACGTAGTAGCTCACCTCTCTGCTTCAAGGCGCATTTCCTCACGCTTTTGCCTCCTGAGTTCTCTGCGGCGTTCAAAGTCATCCATGGTGGGTGTTTAAGTGTTTCAAGCTCTGAGAAGATCCAAATCTAAAAGGGAGAGGATCACTTAGATGAGAGAGAAAACACAATGGATGTGTTTAAACAACTGAGTCCATTTAGTTTTGTTTTGCTGTCTTAACTTTGCTGTAACTATTTTCTTTTTCCATCAAAAAATTTAACTTCCTCAGCATTGCTGAGATAAACAAGATTAATGAAATATCTTGTAGGATAAACATAGCCCGTGCCTGCGTTTAGTTTCCTAGTTAAATTAAATCAACATGCTTTAAGTAAGGACTGTATACATCTGCTAGCCGCAGACTAGCTGTTTGTAACGTCACAAGTCTTTTCCACAAAAAAAAAGCAACAATTCAGCAGTATTTTAACTTTAAGTTTCAAGTTTTTCACGAGAGCAGTAAAAACACTGCAAAGATAGTCCCTTTTTTCTTTGGTTTCACAGATAATTAAAAGTTTTGCAAAAGTGAGCTCTTGTCTGTCCGTTCCCACTCCCCCTTCACAAAAAAGGAAAAAAAAAAAAAGAAAAGAGGAGAAAATGAGAAAAGAGAGGAAAGAAAAGTAAAAGAGAAAAAAAGTAGGGGGAAAAAAGAGAATGAAAACAGAAAGAAGAAAAATAAGCCACCACATTTAAATATCACACAACAGAAGCCAAACTATATGCAAAACCCACTTAAAAAAAAAAAAAAAAAA
>NW_020955498.1:1381029-1399299 GCF_003031625.1 Empidonax traillii
ACAAAGCCTTTCCAGCCTTGGTTTATATCCCATCAAGCCGAGTATTACAGAATTCCCCTGCAGCCCCCAAACCAAAAATGACTACCAGAAAAGGGAAAGCTGTTCTCTTTTTGTCCCTGCTTTGTTTACAGAGCTGTCAGTGGTTAGTTAAACTCTGCCTGGAATCTGGCATTTAAGGCCTGCTCTAAGATTGCTTCCTGTGCAGGGCTGGAGGCCTCAGCTTCCTCTGCAATCCTAAACTCTGTGCTGCACTCCGAGGATTTCCACCCCCCATGGCTCCCCCCTCAAACCATGTTTCCCAGCCCATTAGCCCATTTATGCTGCAGAGAGAGCCACCATGCAGATGCTGACTAAAACTTTCAAAAGTGGCTTATGAGATGCTTGCAGTTTAAGGGAAATAAAGCCGAGGTACATTTGTAAGTTATTTGAAGCACTCCATTTGCAGATGTAGATCTGTCTTGCGGTTTTATATTCCTTCCCGCTGATGCAGCTTCCAATCATCCTCCACGTAAAATCAGTGACACTAGCAAAGTCTTGCATTTCTTAAGGGAATTCATGGCTTTTTTTGACCCATTTTTTGGATTAAAACACTGCTGAGGGCAAGGGTTTTGTGAAGGTTATCTTATTAGTTTACTTTTCCTAGGGGTGTTTTTCTTTCTGATTTGTTCCTGGATTGGGGGATTTAAAATTTTCTTGTTGTTGATGTGATTTTCATTGCATTTGTCTGGCTGGGATTGTTTTGTGGAGGTTCAAAGGGAATGTTCATTTTGCAAATCTGATTGACATACTGCAAATGCTGGTGCTTGCTGGTTTGTTGCTTTTCTTTTTTTTTCTTTTTAACTCACAGTTAGATCATAACATCTAAAAAGAAAGTTGTAATAAGACTTTTTTCCAATCTTGTGTTTGTTTACTCTTACCACCACGTAGCCCTTGAAAAACACTGAACAACATATCTGCTGTTTTCCCCTAAGAAGTGTTTCCACCTCTGCCTACACGTGCTGCTAAATCCAGTCTCAGTTCCTTTGCTAGAGCGCCTGTGAGTTGCAGAACTGATGTGGTCGCCCCTGGCTGAGACAATGACCAAAGGAGGAATGGTACACCACTGCTACGTTACACTACAGATCAAGTTCAAAGCAACATGCTGGGTTTCTGTGCACAGAAGGCAGATGACGTTGTCTGCAGAAACTAAGACTATACCAAGCATTGAGGCCATGCTGCTGAGAACACAGCTGCGTTGGGCAGGGCACGTCTCCAGGATGCAGGACCATCGCCTCCCTAAGATCGTGCTTTATGGGGAACTTGCCACTGGCTGCTGCAAGAGAGGAGCCCCGAAGAGGAGGTACAAGGACTGCCTGAAACAATCCCTCAGCCTTGGCCATATTGATCACCACCATTGGTCTACCCTGGCCTCCAATCGAGAGGCCTGGAGACACACCATCTATAACGCTGCTGCTGCTTTTGAGAACACCTGCAGGATCACTCTTGAGGAGAAAAGACAATGCAGAAAGAATCACGTCTTGTCGATATCACCTGGGGAGTCTTTCTGCTGTACCTTCTGCAACCAGACTTGTCTATCTCGCATTGGCCTTTTTAGCCATCAGCGCGCTTGTAGCAAGCGTGGGTAGAGCCCTTCTCAAATCTTTGTTCACGAAGCCTAGCCATGAAGACTGTACCAGGCAGCAGCATTTATTCTGTGGAGTATAGTCACAGTCAGGGATTTAAAATATAAAGAGCTGACTGTTAGGATGACAATTTGTGTGCTACAATTGAAAATCCTGAAGTTTTTTCCTGCCCTACCTTCCCAAAGCAGACATGCTTTGACAACTCATTTATTTACACCTTTATTCCCTCTCTCCACCTCTGTTAAGGTACACTCTTCTTCTGTACAGCGCCTGACTGTGCACTCACATTATCCCCATCCACCACCATCTCTCATCTAAAAAAGCTCAAGCTCTCTTCCTCATGAGGAAGTACAAGGAGGATAATAACAACAATCCAGAACTATTTCTGTTCCTCCTCCACTCTTTTCTTTCCCAGGAGCATTGGGGAGATTGCAAAAGAGTGATAAGAAGTTCCCAGATGCAGCAACCTTTCTTCATCCTCAGGGTGGTTTTCTGTTGTGCAATGGAGATCAGATGGATGGTTGTCTTAGGAGGAGATCTAGGGTTTAATAAAGTGCCTCCTCTCCAGGGACTGAGGTCCAGCCACTGCATGATATTCAGAAGACTTGCAATACAAATCTCTTTTATTAAAAAAAAATTAGGAAGCCATTTGGGAAATAGAGAGCAAGACAACAGTACAACCTTTAGTTAGCAAAGCTTTATCAGTGGAAGAAAAAGAGTCATCAGTTCATTTGAAGAAGTCTACTATTCAGTGCTGTTCACTGTCTTCCCAAAAATGATCAGTTGTCTTTCAGCCTCTGAGAACCACTGGACAGTAACATCAATCTGTCTAAAAATGTTTCCTATATCCTCAAAAATATATAATATACACTATATATATTTTTATATAGTGTATAAAATCTAAGTTTCTCAGACAGCTCTTGCCTCTCAAAAATTGTTTTACTTATAGATTAAGGCACCAATTATTTGAGGCATTTTCTACAAACCATTTTTGGGAGCATGCACTTTTTAATGCTTCTTTTTTAAAAATGGAAATTGTTCATGAGTGAAAACATCCTGGGACAAAATGTAACACTTCACCCAGCTGCACTCCAGAGCCTGCCTTCAGAACCACATGTGGAAGTATGTGTGTGATCATCGATATGTGCAAAGAAACTTTTTTTTTTTTTAATTCTTTGATTGCATTTTTTCCTGTTACACAGTTTAATAGTTTGGTGTCAGACCAAAAAAGTTTCATTTTTCTGAAAAGAGGAAAACTGTCCCCAAGAAAACCATTTGAAATCAAAAGCAATGTTTCATTCAACCTACAAACCCCAAAAAGTTCTCTAGTTGTATTTTAAATGTAAAAATTTTGGTTTTAAAAATATGATGGAAAATATTTTGCTATGTTTTTTCTCCAAATTATTTCCAGGTATGTTTTTCACCTAATTCAAGCAGAAGTCATCAACAAATTTTAAAGAAGCAGAAATATATATATATATTTAGCAAATAGATGCAGATGTCTGAAACAATTTGACCAGTGCTATTCCCCCGACATCCACACATATATGCAAATTACTGGAATATGGACTGCTCTTATACTGTGAAAAGGTTCATCACAAAACTTACCAGTTTGTTGCTTCTACCTGAAAACAAGACCCTAGCATCTTTTCAAGCTTTACACCACTGAAATAATACTGAAAGAATCTAAAGTGGACACTTGGGAGTTTTCCACCACCAGACTCAGAAGAGGAACCTATAGAAGAATGCTACAAAGATTTATGACCTTGTCTTCTTCTAAAAAAAGGAAAACCTCCCAGATTATACTGAAGGTAATTCTTTCTCAGGACCTCAGGCTTCACACAGCCTCACATACAAAGGTCTTCTCAGGGGTTTTATGTCTTTTCATTCTGAGACTGAACCTTTACATTATGGGGTGTTTGATGAACCCTGTGGTCTTCCTGAAGACATATTAAGACAAAGAGATGACGAATAAGCGAAGTAACTTCCCTACAATATTTATGCAGGTTGCCACATTACTTGAATCAGAATCACAGCAAAGTATGTGCCCTTGCAAACATCATGACCCTGCAAAAAACCCTCTTCATTTCAAAAGCTATCCAAATCTATCCCTCCCTCTCTGCACTTCACATAATGCCTTTGATATTCAGTTGACTATGGTTTACTGCTAAAATGTGTTGGCTTTCACTGTCCTTCTAAAAAGTCCTTTCTTCAAGAAAGGACATTTAATCCCTCACAGAACAAAGCACACACATGCAAATCCCACTCCCCTTTATTTTTCATCCCATGAGAGAGTTCAAAACTTTTTAAATCGTATTTCTTCAAGCTTTCATCAAAATATAAAAACAGAGGAAGGCACAGTTATATACAATTGTAAATGGCAACTAAATATTTTAATAGCAATTTATTGGAATGTGCTTTTTGAAAGCAAAAAAAAAAATAAATTGGCTTGGTAGGAACACATACAAAAGCACATAACTCTATAATTCCAGTATAGACAGTAAAAGGACTTACTGCTCTGGCTCAGATTTAATACTATCCTCACCTTATTCCCATCATTGGTTTCAGAGACAACTCAGCATCCAGGAGAACTTAAAAAACAGGTGAGCTAGACTGATAAAAAGCGAAAATGCAAACTGCCACTCAGGTCTTTGACAAACAGAAATGACTTTCTTTGGAGACCTCTCAGTCATCTTTCCATTACACTGAATGAGCTCCCAGAGTGCAATGTTTACACAGAACCTCTGCACCCGCTTCAACTAGTTGAGCCAAGAAACTTCAAGTCAAAGCATATTCCCTAATATAGCACGGCTGTGTATTGCACGTGGTTCTGCCCCAGCCATGTCTGGTCACAGCACTGTGCAAGCACATGCCACCTTGCTTCCCTCACAGTTCAGTGAAAAAGTTGCGACTTTCCTCTTGGTGACCTTCAGGCTCCAAGAGCCTGTAAGTCACGCCTGTTTCCTTGGCATGGGATCACTTGCTGGGATCATTTGCTGCTCTCCAGTGTTGTGAATGCCCAGGGTGAGCCTCACACTAACAAGTGCTAGGCAGACTACAAGCTGTGATGACCGCCCATGCAAAAGAGCTCTTGCCAGATCCCCTCAGTAGTTTGATGCATTCTACATCATTCATCTGAAAGGAAGCAAGGGGATTTCACCTCAGGTTTCTTTGTAATGAGAGGAACCTTCTGCTAAAATTCCTAGCTTGTCTAAAGATACCTGCATGCACCATGTACCAGGTACATCCCTTTCTTTCCTTCTCCCAGCAAGCTTCTCATGGCATACCAGCCATGAATGAATGAAGTGGCACAGACCCATCCTGCACTAATGTAGAGTCTCACTACTGTGGGAGCTGATAGAAATTTTAGGACCCTTCCAAGTCCAGCTACACATAGATTTTCTTCATTCTTGCAACTAGAAATTCAATTGTCCTCTGACCTGCCCTCACTGCAGGATCTGGTGGTGACACAAGACCTAAGTTATTGCCCCGTCATTGCCCTCTTCCTTCCTTAATACTGCCACCAAAAGTATCAAATGTCTCATTAAAGTTTGACCAAGACTGCAAGCAGTTTTGTGAGTTGTACCCCATTAATCCAAATGTCCCATTTGCCCATTTGCCTCCACTTCAGTTGTCCCAAAGCCCTGGTATGGAAGTGTGGACTTTTCAAATATTTTACTTTGGCTGGCTACATGCCATGATGTCTACTGTATTCCTAGGACATTTCTCTTTCTACCTCCTCCACCTCAGAAGTGAAAACAGAACCCCTTCACTGACCCTTTTGCAGCTGAAATCAGGTCAGCAAGCAACACTTGTTGTCTAAATGCGACTTCTTTAATTTGTCACCTATGAAATGCGGGTGTGGCAAACATTCTCCTGCAGTATCTGGGAGAATTAGAGTTCCTTAATCTATATTCAGTCAAAACAAATAAACTGTGGGTTTTATTAAAATCTGTCAAAAAAATTTGGAAATTTTCACTGCTTCCCCTATTTAGTCTGCTTTAGAAGCATTCAGTGCCACTCAGATCTTTTAGAAACAGCCACAACTTCATTTAAGTCAAAAAGTGGACTTCAAAATATTGATTTGTCCTTTGTAATATCTCAAGCATGCTCTTTCTTTAATCTGAGATGTTGGATATCTCTGGAATCATACATTACCAGCAGTAAAGCTTACATTTAAAGAGGTTCTTCTTTTCTCCATAAATCCATTTTCAGTGTTCTTTTCACGCAAAACCACATCTGCAATTCTTTCTGTAAACTCGTACAAATATTCATGTTGACTGCAAACTCTTGTACATACATAATGTATATGTAAATATATACACACACCACACAAACTCCTATCAAGCAGCTTTATACCTTCCCAAACAGAATAGCTCATTTGGAACTTAAGGCAAAATAAACATACCAGGTCATATGAACACACAGTTTTATTCCAATCTAGCCTGTGCCTTGTTTCATCTGATCACACTTGTTAGGACTTCCGCAGGTAATTTCATCAATGGCAAAGCAAACAAGTGTGGTTCATACGTAACATAAGAAAATCAAACTTTGGAGGTTTCTCAAGGTCTCAGTTTCAGTTCTTAGAACACTTCACTTCCAGCTACATGTGTATGTCCAAACCACTGACTTCATGTGAGGAAGGCAGGAAATTTCCTAGAATTTAAACAAGGAAGTCAAACCTCCCGTCTATTAAAATCTCTGCTTTTAGTATAAGGTACATTTTCCATCTTGTCTCTTGCAAGAGTAAAAAAAGCTTATTTACATTGGTGGGGCATTTTTAAACCTGATGAACATGTTAGTTAACATCTCTGTGGCATCCTAAGCAAAACTACGTAGAATAGAGATTCTCAGTTGGTGCCCTGCAGACTATGATGGCCCACGAGACCACGCCATGGTCCAGGCCCTCAATTCATATAGGTGCTGAAGATGTTTCACCCACCTTCAGCACAGGATATCAGAGTGTACATGTCCTTGAAGGTGCCAGGCCCTGTGTCAGCTTCAGCTGCTGCAGGGTGAAGCACATGAAAGTGCTGACAGTGACCTTTTTATAGGACTTTGTCCCTGCTGGAGTTAGCTCGGGTCTGGAACTAAAAGATCCATGGCTGGTCCATCTCCCATATACATGGTCTAATTCAGCACTGAGGAAGAAGCACTACAGAGCTGCATTGTCTCAGAGGTGTTAGCAAACATCTAGTGTGCTGTTGTCAACACCTCAATACACTTCTAAGCATGGAGCAGTAGCAGCTCTCATCTCAGAGCCAGTCAGTTGCAATGGAAAGTCCTCATTTGTCTGTACCTGGGGAGGTTTAGTCTGGGTATACCATTCTCACTCCTATTTCCTTCCTCTCCTTTCTCCTACTGGACACTGACATAAGGGTCCAGTAGAGTTTTCTCTTGACCTTTCGATTTGCATGTACTGGTCCCACCCCTGATCTCTGTGACATTTGTCTATCATTTCCCATTAGCAAATGAAGGAAGAAACAGGACATTGCTGGAAGCCGCTGGCACAGCCACTGGTTCTCATGGTAGAAGGATTGACCCTTGACTCTCCCCTTCAGCTGTCCTCTGAAGTATTTCAAATATGTTGTCCCCAAAGATCAAAAGATACTGAAATATTATTCGTATACAAACTAGAGTTGAAATCCTCATCCTGTTGGAATCCCTGGCACATTTCCCAGAGACTTCAATCAGGACTGAATTCCACCCTCACAGGACAAATTCATCGAATATATACTATGAAAGTTTGTTAAGCTTACCCTGAATGTCAGAAACTGGTCAGAATCTCAGATTTTGCCAATATAGGCTACTTCATTCTCTCATACCTTTGTGCACACGCACACAAAGGCGGAATTTCTTTTACTCTTGCAGTGCTTATTTGTGGGAAACAAATTATTTTTATTCAAGCTGTTATCACTGAGGAAATACTTAGCCTTTGCTGTACATATAAAGGGCAGAAAAGCTGCACTGCCCTTTACTACTGTTTAATTGTAAGTGCAAATATAGCAGGTAATGACAATGATGCACACATTCCGAAGGACAAAATACGCAGAAGATGAAGGGGGTTTATACTCCGTGAAATCATTTGTAAAAGTGCTTAGTTCCAAAATGAGCTCTGACTTGCATTCACTTTTTTCTTTGCAATCAGAGACTGTGAAGCAGGCGCATGGGATATCATTCACCAGTTAGCTTGCCTTTTATCTGCTTCTACCAGCAAAGACCTTCATCTAATCACAAGAATGCCCACATGAACTTAGTCCTTCTGCATGCTTTGCTGCAAATCTGTGGCCTGACAGTTGACACTTGTGGCGATGCCCCTGCTGTTGGCCAGCTTCATCTCTCACTGAAACTCCAAGAACAGAAAACCAGTGCCCATGCCAACAACTTCCAGATAGGAGCTCTTTGTCTTAATAACAGGAAAGAATGACTAGCTCACATGACCAAGACATACTAAAGAGGAAAATGCACTTCTTGCCCTGTTAAATGACAGTGCCAATTCTCCCACTGATTTCTAATAGGAAAAAAAAAAAAATCAGAGCTTGGAAAAGAATATCACACAGGCAGAAGAAACTGCACAACGATAGGAAGCCAGTCTTCAATTTCTGGTCTGCACAAACAAAACTGCTACCCTGTGTCCCTTTAGAGGCAGATGGAAACAGAAACGCCTGCAGGAGCTGATGACCATGCACGGAGTACTAACCACTGCTAGTCCCTTCTGGATGTGCAAAGCCACAGTAAACTCATACAGCAAGGTACCTTCACAAAGGTATGAAGCAGAACAAGCCATGGGGGCAGAAGGAATGTGGAGGCTCTTGCATAGTGGATTTATCCACTCAGTGAGGCAACAGGAATGACACAATATAAGGTAGTCTGGTGCCCATCATGACAACCAGAGGCTCATACAGCAGTCACAGTTCTGGCAAGAGGCAGAGGGGTTGAGCTAGGAGACATGCTGGCATCAGCCAGGGAAGATGGTTCTCTAAATGCAGGAGCATTTCTTCTGCACCAGAGCTAGCAAGGAAGCCAGCGGTAGCAGTGCAGCTCTCCACATTTGACTTTCCACTTGAGAAGGGTTTTTCTGTCCAGGCAAGGAGCTGATCAGAAATGGGAAGTATCTGCTGCTCTGACTTCTGGTACTCTGCTCCTGTCCCTCTCATTCGATGCCCTCCTCTTATGCTACACTTGCAACCAACCCTGTTGACCTTCATGCTCACATGCAATATTTCAGCAATAGGTTTTCTGAATTTGTTTCCAAGTAGGTTTTATGAATGTTTTAGCACTCTGTTCACACACTTCCTCTCCATCCCTCAGGTCTTGGACTAAAAAGCTAAGGTAATGCCATTAAAAATAAAAAAACGTTTGAGTAAATCTTAAGGTAATGTTCCAACAGCAACATTAACTCAGCCAGGCTTCAAACTCCACGTTTTCTGGAAGACGCGTCAAAATACAAAACCATGATATATTAAGCTACATAGTCAGTCATAAAAAAGTAATAGAAAATGATATGAAGATACAATGTAGCCAGCTTCCTGTGCCTCCAGTTTTGTATTTTCAACCCTTTTTCTTTTCATGTTAAAACATGCAGCTCTAGGAATCCAGCTCTTCCTAGTGCCGAGGACCATAAACTCTAATAAGAGTTGAAGAGGTCTCTCTTGCTTGCTCTATTGAGCCAGCAGTAAGCAACAATACCAAGTTTTAGTAATTTTTAAAGAAAAAAAGAAACGTTACAAAAAACCCCACACACCTAAGGTTCTTCAGATTGCTGTTTTTACTAGCTGTGCTCTAAGGGACAATAAGTATTTTGAATACAACCAGTTCCTCAGAAGAAATGAATGATAAATCTTCAATGTCTTGCCTGTTGCTCTTTAACTCATCTTCCCTCCCAGTACCAGTACACTTACGCAAACATAATGCATGTCACTTTGATAGATACATTGCAGCTGAAAGTCCAGTTATTCAGCAGCAGGGCATCATGGAAATCTGTGGAATTCCATCTGGAATGGATCCAGCTGCAGAAACTTCTACTGGGCATTTCCAGCTCACGCTTTTGGTCATCTTTAAAAGCAAAACCAAGATTGTTGCCTGCCAAGTAGCTATATCAATTTATCTCTAATAGGCAGCAATTCTGTGTTCTGTGTCATTCTGGTTGAAAACTGAAGCATGAAGTCAGTGCTAGCTTTAAAGAGGTAAAACGGGGCAGCAAAAATGCAAAGCCTTTCAGCATAACAATTCAGACAGGGTACCACAAAATAGATGTCCCTCAAACTATTTGCCATATTTTAAGTCTACATCATACATCCCCACTTTATGCTGAGTTTAGCTGAAAACAAGGAAACACTAAAACAACATCACCAAACCAGAAGAGCCAATAAAAGTGAGGTTTTGCTACAGAGAAAAAAAATAGGCAAGATGACACAAGTGCATACTCTGCCTGAGACAGTATAAAACCTGATACAGCAAGACTACAATATTGTCAGCTCCCCCTATGAGACTCACACAGGGAAGCTGGTAAATAATCTTGACGATAATCTGACTACTATATCTAGACATTCAAACACACTTATTGCCAGCAAATACCACAACAGCAGTGCATAGGTACCTCATTGCATGTGACTGCAGTGCTTCACCCTGCTGGGGAACAGCACTGTTAAACCTTTCAGCAGAGACTGGCTCAGAGCCTATTAAACAAGACAGGTGAGATGCGACAGTATTTTGTGTACTGAATACTGAGAGCGCACAGACATTCGTAAATGTGACATTTGTATTAATATGATGCAATAATATGAACATGTATATGAATATGTTGTAATCATTGCCAAACCTGTATAAAATACTCATTCTGACCTAACCAGCTCGGAGCCTGTTTTCCCAGCAATAGCTGGCAGGCTGCCCGGCCACTCAATAAATAAATACCTTGCTGTTTAAAGATTTAAAATTCTGTCTTTAAGCAGTTTTTTTATCTGCCTTTTTGGGCATCAGTTTCACCCAGCTCAGACTGAGACACAGAGCACACCACTGGTCACAGCGTAAGTTCTAGGCACCAAAGGCACATGAAAAACCTTTTTCACAATCAACCCCCAGAGTGCACTTGTGTGTGTGCAAAGTGTTGGCCTAAACCAGAAATACAAAGGTGGAAAAGGAAGGAAGGGAGGACAGCTTAAAATCTGTTCACAAATGCACTCAAATGGGAAAGCAGCTTATTTTTACTAAGCAAATTCTTTTTCAAAACAGTCACCTCATCTTTAGTTATAGCCTAGCTGAAAAAAAACAATTGTTGAATTCAGCCTTCAAATCTTATGCCTTCTTCAAAATGAAAAAAGCAGAAATTACTACATTTATGACTGGCATCTGTGGCCTCCTGATGTTAGATGCTTCACAATGATCAGATCTGATGGCTCTGCAGGAATGGAGAACAAGTAGAGACACTGTCTCTAAAGGATACCCTTTTAAATATATGAGAAAAAGCACTAGGATGGCAAGGAAAGAGATACCAGAATGGGGAAAGAAGTCTGAATGAAGAAACAGACTGTGGAAAATACGGATAGAGAAGGATCAAACTAAAATCCCGGATGATAATGCTTGCAAATTTGGAGGACTTTTATAATCCGTACCCAAGATAAAACCCCTGAAAATATCTTGCTCCCTTAAGGAGAACAAAGAAAATAAAAGCCAAATCTGAAAATCAAACATAAGCATGAGTAAACTAGCCAGATTTTTCAGTGCTTACCTGAACCAAATAAACTTTTATAACTTGAAAATACTGACAAAGTGTCACTTCAGATATTATTACACAATTCCCAAAACATAAAAGACAAGTTGGTCTGTAGTTAAATCTCTTGTCCCTTGCTTTTTCAATGCTGAAAGTAATTGAAAACAGAAGACATGCTTCTTGATGTGGCCTAACTTTTCAGGAACAGAAAGTATAAATGTTAGTTATATACCTGACAATGTACATCAAATATGCACTCAGTTGCACCCATCTATCTTCACAAAAATACATTTAAAAACCAAAACCACGAACACTTACAGTCATATTAAATATATGCAAAATATACCCTAGAGCATCTATTAAGTGATATGGCTTGCAAGACACCTGAAATAAAAATCCACATACAGATGGGACTAGTTTTCTTGGACAAGGAGTGCTTGTCCAAGCACCAGCTCCTTATGTACTTACTTCAAACAAAATCGTCACAAATAACATCATAAAAGTTCTGCCCAAAGCACAGTGTTCTATAGGGAATACATGTGATTACAAAGTCTGAAGGATGTACACATACTTCAGAGAGGGCACATATTGGGAACAGATCTGAATTTTACTATGTTTTCTACTGCTTTAAGTTCATATTGTTTTGCTATTTACATGTAAAAGGAGACAGAAATATCTCTGGAGATGACTAAGCAGTTTCTTGATTTCTATTAACTACCAAAAAGCAGTCTTGCCAATTTATTCATATTTAAGTTTCTACAACTTAGTATAAACTTACTTCCAAGAACCACATAGGTCTTCTAAAGTACGTGTAGCAAGAAGTCAGTGAATGCTGGGCCAGCTGGCAGATTAAACAAGCCATTAAACTAGGCTCCTACTGAATTTAAAGGATTGTTTTTCATCTTTTCCCTCTCTTTGCCTCTACATTCAGATGTAGATTCCAGATTTAGGGAATATTTTCCAGTACCAGTAAAAAAATTAAAAGAAATGCCCTTGGTACTTAGCGAGTTTCTCCTCCAGTGTGGTCTCCTGCTGCACTTGGAATTCATTCCATTGCTGTATGGCTTGCAGTGGTCTCAAAATAACTCTGACTACATGAAAAGATGGGGAAAGTGTGTTTAAGGTAAGTATCACTCTTCATTCAAAAGCAGGGGCAATTGAGGTAATTGACAACTGGGGTAATTGATGGTAGTGGATGACTTCACTCAGACCATCATTATCCCAGAATGCTCTCTCATAAACCATATCCTTCAGCCCCTTGAGCAGGAGACCAACACTGTTGCCTGCATGTTATAGTTGGGAAAGGCAGAGACCACCAGGTTGGCAGAGCAGCTCATTTCTCTGCAGTATTCAGTCTACAGGAATTCAGTGACAAGAATTTAAAAACAACTGTGGTAAAGCCTCATACCTTCGTCCAATAGAGGTCTTCAGCATTTAATTTTTTTCCTTCAGAGCTTCAAAAAAGCATTTAAACTTTCTAAAGGTATCTGAACTTCATGATCTAGCAGTACTCAAAGGATGAATGACTCTAGAATAAACGCTGATATTAAACTTGCCCTGGTGTCATCAATAACGAGAGCTATATAACAGTACTTCAGATAAAAATGATCCTATAAAAGTTTTCCAGATAAAACGTTCCAAAAGATCCAGGTTGTATCTGCCCCCTGTGGCCATTTCAGGCTGACTGGAACTATTGGGAAATGAAGGAGTAGGAGTGGCTTCTGAAAGGCCTGGAAAATAACGTTACAAAAATTGAAATTTTTAGGCCTCCCTCAGTATTTCAGTTCCTGGGTAGTAAAATGAGTTCAGTCCCATAAACTTGCTACTGAACTAGAAAACAAAAAGGCCTTAAACCCAAGTATAGGCTTACAGCCAGAGGCTAAGACAGCCAGCTCTGGAACTTGACCATTACTCAGAGTATCCCCTTTCCCAGGAGTGAGAAGCCCCTGCAGGCACCCTCTCAGGCACGGTGTGGTCCCACAAGGTGAACGGACCCCTTGCTCCCAAGCAGACCTTGGGACCATCTTGGTCCGTGCAATGACTTTGTCTCAAACAGAATTTGTCTCAAAGAGAGTGTGACTTGCCAGAATTTTTCTGGGGGTCACAAACATTCCCTGCTCCCTACTTAAGGGGTAGTTCTTAAGTGTAAAAGCTGAAGTGTAAAAACCTGTATTTTGCATGCAATTCTTTGTTTCTAATCACTGATATCCGTCAGGGGACTCCCTTACTTGGCTAGCAGTTGGGCTTCATTAGACTTTTTATGATGATTCTTCCTATTGTGCAGATATGTGATGAATCTCAGATGTTTAAATAGCATATAAAAGTGCTCCGCTGACCTTGTTGAGTACAGTTGGAGGGAAGGAAAGGTAATTTTCCTCAAAGAAATGTTAAAAATGTGTCTCAATCATAGCACAAATGCAGAGGATAAAGAAACTCCAGAGGGATTAAAATATTTTAGATTAATTTGGAAGAAGGCCACACTGTGTAAAGCCTGGTTAGCATGGGTCTTTCCAATTTCTCACCATATAAACAAACCCATTTAAACTGCATTTGCTAAAAGGAATGTTTTAAAAAAAAAAAAATCCCCCAGAGCAGTTGTAACTCAAATGACCTCCAGTTCTGTATTCTCCTCTTACTGCCTAAAGAACAAACACATGTAGAATACATTCTAGTCAGAACTTGTGCATTTGCTGCATGATTCATACTGCTTGAAAATTAAATCATTTAAGTATAAGGATCCTGGCTCCCTCAAGCAAAGCTTTAAAATTGAAGCAAGGTCAGATCTGATTGGTTTTGGAGCCAGCTTCTATACTTTGAATGAGACCATTGCTTATAGATTTTTGCTTTGTGCTGGGTGGAAAAAATTAAAAGATGACAGTAAATTGAAAGGAACAGAAAGGAAGGGAGACAGAGAGGGAGACTGGAAGGAGAGAAGGAGGAAAGGAAGAAAGAAAAAGGAAGAAAGAAAGGAAGGGAGAAAGGAAGGGGGAGAAGGAGAAAGAAAGAGAGAAAAAGAGAGGAAGGGAAATAGGGAAGAAAGAGGGAAAGAAAGAAAGGAAGAGGGAAAGAAAGAGGGAAAGAAAGAAAGGAAGAGGGAAAGAAAGAAAGAAAGAGGGAAAGAAAGAAAGAAAGAGGGAAAGAAAGAAAGAGGGAAAGAAAGAAAGAGAGAGAGAAAGAAAGAGAAAGAAAGAGAGAGAGAGAGAAAGAAAGAAAGAAAGAAAGAAAGAAAGAAAGAAAGAAAGAAAGAAAGAAAGAAAGAAAGAAAGAAAGAAAGAAAGAAAGAAAGAAAGAAAGAAAGAAAGAAAGAAAGAAAGAAAGAAAGAAAGAAAGAAAGAAAGAAAGAAAGAAAGAAAGAGAGAAAGAGAGAAAGAGAGAAAGAGAGAAAGAGAGAAAGAGAGAAAGAGAGAAAGAGAGAAAGAAAGAGAGAGAAAGGGAGAAAGAGAGAAAGAAAGAAAGATGAAGAGAGCTGTCTAGTGGGCCCAGGCCTCCTTGAGTTGTTGAAATGGTATCCAAGTATTTTACTGTAAGTCAGTCACTGCAAAAATTCCTCTCACCCCAGAGGATGTGGGGTAGCTGGCACATCTGAGTACAAAATAGTGTCTGCCCTCTCCCAAATACCCAAACGAAAAAATTCATTTTCATTACAAGGAATGTATTTTTTAATAATAAAGAGATTAATTTAAATTCTGGGATTTGAGGGGTAGCATCCCTTCTCTTAATGAAGTCATTATGAAGTCTGAATATATTGCAAGAGGCTATGATGGCACCATGGCCAAAAAATTCAACTGGGATAATGCCTTCTTCCATGATAGCACATAATTTACTTTCTACAATGTTACCTGTTTAACTTTTCCATGTCATTTTTAATCTTGATTGTTACTCCACATTTGCGATTAACACATTCTCCAGCATCTCACACACATTTTAACTTTGATATATAGCCAGCCCTGTGCTTCCATATTGGCTGCTTGCATGGATGGAAGGGACCCATTAAGCTCTCTTCGAAAAAACTCCAGGTTTGCAGAGATATAACCATAAGGAGAAAGCTGGTCAGGGGGACTTTTACATCCACAAAAAAATCAATACAGAATGTGGCTGGCCTTTTTTCTTCAAATATCATGTAGGGACCTTTGTTGACATACCTCTCTACACATTAATGAAAACAAGAGGTTTTCTTGTCACTCATGTTTTACCATGATAAACACAATGTTTATCATGGTAAAACATTTTAAATAAGTACTTCACATAATTTCAGAAACAGGTACTAGACAGTAAAATTGCGTGTTAGCAACAGAAATAGCCAACTCCTATTTTAGTACTTGGAATTTTCTATTTTGTGCTTAATTATCGTCATCAACGCATGAAAACACAACAGCTATTATATTCTAAACTTTTCCTTTTAAATGTATTTATTTTTTAAATTCACTCCAAGAATTTTATAAGTTAGTATTTTTCAACACTCTTAACTCTGCGTTTTCACTCATAGGCCTGCTACAATTCTATGCCCACATATTTTTTATTTTCTGCTTCTTCACTTGGAGTTGGGTTTGTTTGCTCTACCGTCTCCCACAGTGGCTTCTCTACTTCATGCAGAAAGATATGCAGGACCCATATGATATTTCTGTTGTGGCCAGAATATCAAGTCGTTCTAACTTTCTCATGTCTGAAATGAAAGTTATGCTCTGCAGAGAAATTTCTCATGATCACCTTAGCAGTGGCATCCTTCCCTTGTGGAGGAGTACCACTTAATATTTCCAAAGGAGCAATGCCCTTCACACTGCTCATAGTCTAAAGTTACTGCATGGTCCCATTAAAAAAAAAGAAACTACCTCTTTTGATACTCTCAGTTTAACATCAGCATTGATAACTGTTGATGTAAGAAAGCATATAAGAGAGTGGAATTTTGCTTCTCTTAGTAGCTCTACCTTCAGTGTTGTTCCTTGCAGTATCCCTAGTTAGATATTACTATACTAATAACATAAGTCCATTCTTAATATTGCCCGTTTCCTGACTGATTCAAATGCAGTATGTCTGTCACATTAGTAATAAATGTTGAGACCCTACTAGCTCTTAGTCAAGTGGTAGAAGTATGACTATTTGATTGCCTAATAAATCAATTTTTTATAGATTATTTACATGGTACAACCAACTTTTTGTTGCCTGAGGTAGCCAGGGTTAAGGTATAGATACATAGTGGGGATGCAGATGTGCAGTGACATAAATCACTCAGATGGCTTTGCTCAGAGCCATTTTGGTTTATGAGTAGGCTTTATGAGCTCTGGTAACAAGGGAACCCCACAGATGCTTCGACACAAAGCTCCTCAAGTTCAACATCTCTGCATTTCCATCCCCTAGGCTCCTGGTATCCCTGCTCGCTCGGGTGCTGGACGTGGTAGGGAAGCTGCTGCACACAATCACCCAGAACCAGAAATGGTTCAAGACTTGAGACATGATTGCAGAGAGCTGGCTCTGATGTCCCTGCATCCACGTCAGGACTAATCTGCTGCGTCAATAAAACATACTCAGTTAGAGCTGATTTTTAGTTTGTTAGGGACTATGTAGAGTTTTTATGGAATAAAAAGCCCTGAAAATTATGGTAAGAAAAGATTACCTAGAGAGAATCAATTAATAAAGTAATTAATTTAGTTTTACATAGAGATTTTTCACAGGTTTCGTTGTTCAGTATTTTCTTTTTTCTTGTAAGGAAAATAGCACTTAGATTAACCTCACTTTCAACACAAGGTAAAAACAGGACAGAGATTTGTCTTTCAGTGATAAAACTAGCAAAAATAGAACACTTATGATAACCCTGTCTTTGAAAAACATCAGTAAAAAGCCCCCCTAGCTCCATGAACATGTTGCAGACTGCACGTGTCACATAACTATGGATTACAATTTTTTGCCTGAGGCTCCTACAATTAACAAAGGGAAACACTGCTTTCAACAAAAGATGCTATTCTAGTTATGTGCCCTTTTACTCTGTCAGAGAAACAGCTGGTATCATAAAGTCACAGCTAATTTGTATCATGTCTGCACTAACAGTCAGATTCATTTTGTATCAAACTTTCAAAGTTGGACTTCATACCAGTTGATGGATGACATCTTGTCTTGCCTCCTCCCTTCTCAAAACATATTTAAACATTGCCTCCCACATAAAAGTCTTCTAATATTCAAAATACAAATGCAATCTTTAGCATGCTTCACATAATAAAAATATAAGTTCGATTATAAATGTTTAAAACTAGTAAATTAAAAAAATACTAGAGAAGGGTAAGAAAATTACACCAGCAGTTCTGAAGTGCTGAGACAAATAAATAGTGCTTTAAGATAGACATGTGGATACCAAGTCTAGTGGAAAAGAATTTTCTCCTAAAAAGCAAAGGCAAAAAAATCCAAACTTGCCTCAGGTAATCTCTTGCAGTTTGAGGTATCTGGTCTCCTAAAAAAAAATTCAGTCTGCCTGCAGAGACTGTAAGGGCTTTTTCAAGGTCAGCACTCAACAATTCAGGGAAGAGAAATTTCACTTTTTTTCTTTTTTTAAGGGAGCTGTTTCTTGTTTAAGCTCTTAAATGTCATCTACTTTCATTTTAACATCCCTGTAGCAGAATGCCTTATTTGTGGAAAGGGACTCCAGTGGAAGTGAGAGTCAGACCAAAGACTTAACACTTCCAAACCCACAGCTCTCATGTGAGAAAGAGTTGCAAAAATCAGGCTGTTCTTGGAAAACAGGCATGGGGGAACTTCCAGAGATGAGGAGTTCAAGCTCAGTTCAGTTCAGATCGACATATAATTGTGCTTGTGGACTTCCGAGGCTATCCCACCACAGCACCTGAGTGTACAACATTAGCTGGAGACACGATATTCTTTTGACATTTCAGCTACTTCTCACTTCCAAAATATCTGGAAGTATTTGACCAGGGATCTTTTGTTCCATAATCT